>NC_056744.1:213437571-213580071 GCF_019279795.1 Protopterus annectens | reverse complement strand
GACATGCTCAACCTTAAGTTCCCAAAATGTTCAACTATCCATCTATGGGACAATGCAGTGCATCTATGACACTATGCAACTTTTAAATTCATTAAGGGAAAAATCATCTTTTAGGTTTATTGGTTCATAGGTAAGTACTAGGCAATCCGTATACAGGCTATTTCAAACCTAGATTAAAAAAAAAAAAATATTCAAAATTTCTCTGTAGTCTCATGGAGGCCAAGACAAGATAGACTGGGAGAGAATGTGATGCTGCCCATCCAGGTATCTAGGTTGACCTTGAAAGTGGTAAGGGTGCTACTCTGCTTGATATGTAGTGCAGGTTTGTTACAGAGGTGAGGGATATGTTGGAATATGAAACTGTAATGCTAACATGTCTTATTTATCTGCTGATGAAGGTTTAGTTCCATTAATTCTGCAAAGAGAGGGGTGGTCAGATAGGGTTAGATATTTCATGGTAAGAAAGGCTTCACACAGATCTCCATGGGGGAGTCTGTAAGACACTGAGTACAGAAAAAGACTACCCCCGGATTCATGAACAGTCTGTGCAAGAATAGTCTATTCTTGCACGGACTGTTCCATGTAGGAATACAGCAGCAGTGCACCCTACATATTATTGAGGGCACATTGCTGTATTCCTACACCTACATGAGCCATGTACGAGTGCAGGGGACATGTATAAGTCCTGCACAGACACTTAAACATGCCCCCTCCATTCAGAAAGTGCCATATACCACTTTCAAACAAGGAAGTAGCATAATATTAGAGCCTGGCTCTAATACTATGCATTATTTCAGTGTCATCGGACACTGAAGTGTAAAACTGAGCATGTCAGTGTCCATGGACACTGAAATAAGAAAAAAAAGCTCTCGCTCTCTCTCTATATATATATCTCTCTATCTCTCCAGTACAGGGTTTGAGCTGGTTTGAATAGGATGTAGCATGGCTTTTGTAGGTCATGCTCATGATTAGGTAATGGCCTCTGCAACAATTGGTGTTCCCCACTTGCTAATTGCATGCAGCCAGCTGTGTAGTACTTCCAATAGCCAATGTCATAGCACCTCACTACTTTAAATGACTACATCATGTGGGCGTTGTCTGTTTACCTTTCCTGTATGGAAGACATCCTTCCTGTATGTGGCCAGCAGTGTTGCAGACAGCAGGTAACAATACCTCTTACAACAGGACTTGCGGACACAGACCAACTACATGTTTGTATAATATTAGAGACCTAGGGACAGTGGGTGAGTATTGCTGTTATATGCATTGAATACTGCTAGTTTTAAAGGGTTTGTGTGTACATGCTAGTTTTGCATGGCATGCTGTCTGTCTGCATAGCTCTCAACTGTGGGCCTATTCACATGATGGCCAGAGGATCGGCTGTTATGTTTTGTCTGTTCACCACACAGGTTTTGACCCTGACATATCAGTGCCATTCTCTCCATTGATTGCTATCAGTACATGGCAACATCCATCTGTGTTTCTTACTTCATATTCCTGAGTAAGGGTATGTTGCAACCAATCCTGTAACACCAGCAACTTTCACAGTGTATAACAGCAATATTTCAAATATGGCCCTGTGTTTCAGCCTCTGCCCAACACCTATATACCAAGCTTTGTCCAGATATCATGCAGTAAGAGGTTGTGAGGTAATGGCCTATCATTATTTAGTGTTGGCATTCCTGCTATCATTCCAGTGATGTTGTGGACTCCCACAGAAATTGTGGGGTAGGGGCAAAATATATGAGGGCTACAGCTGGATCAAACATGTATGACCCTGTACAGTCCGGAAGTCAGTGTATGGAGAACACTGTTATATGCCCTTGAAAAACATTTTATGGGGGTGGGGTATTAAATGATTTTCACCTAGGCTGTTACAACATGTGAGGGATATCAGTAATAAGAAACATTAAGGTATATGGCTGCACATATTCATATGTTTCACCATGGGAACAGTGGTGGGCTAGAGCTTATTGTCTTACACACAGTTCTGTTTGTCAGTGTGGTAATGACGTTTTAAGTTAAACATTATGTAACAGATACATTAACATTTTGACAACTAATACTGTTCCCCCTAGGAGTTGAGTACAGAGTGTAATTGGAGGCTGCCGAACTGCATCTGTAATTAAGTGTTGATTGATTCTTATCTTTAAGGCAAGTGTACTACTTGAAGGCTTTAGCCTAAACAGCAAAGTATATTATGTTTTGCAGATTACTGTATTTGTTTGAGTTGCATTAATCAGTTATTATGCATTTCAAACACTTAACTGCTATAAGAAATGGCATAAACAACTTAAATAGTAGACAGATAAACATTTCTATGTATGTAGACTTGTGAGGGGTGTTCTGTCTTTTGCATTGTGTGTGGGTATATGTTTCATGCAATAATTATCATTTGTAGGAAAGAATCAGACACTGGCCATTTGAAAAGGTGGCAACTATAGGAATAATTGCTGTTTGTTATACTGTGCATCCCCATATATACTCTTTTTTATATATCTATAAGTATTTATATATTTATATGTGTATGTATGTGTGTGTGTGTGTGTGTATATATATATATATATATATATATATATATATATATATATATATATATATATATATACGTATATATGTATATGTATATCTGTGTGTTTGTGTATATCTATCATTGGAATGTTTAGTGCTTCCACATTGTATATTCCCTATGGTAGACTGACTGTTTTGCATGATATGTTACAGAAATCATCCTGACATCTTACATCTGAGATGGCTTACTGTTAACTTGTTGCGGCTGTGTTATGCAGGGTCCTGGTTTCAAGTTTTGCAAGTGCTGGTTATTGTGTTGCAAGATAGATCAGCTCAGCTGTAGAGGAAGGGTTAATGTCAATAATTACAAGAGATCCCTATTTTGGGCCCCTTCACTCCCATTAACAGTGCCTTTGGTCAGATGTTTTGCAGTGAGAGGTTCAGAGTGTGGATCCAATGTGCAAATGCATTATATATATATATATATATATATATATATATATATATATATATATATATATATATACATATGTATAGACATATATATATATATATATATATATACATACACATATATATATATATATATATATATATATATATATATATATATATATATATATATATATATATATCTATATATATCTATATATATATATATATATATATATATATATATATATATATATATATATGTCTATATATATCCATATATAGATATATATATATCGGCGGTAAGCAATTCTAACTTCCGGTTAAATAACCTTACAGACAGTTAGCCTGACAGTGCTTAATCTGTGTTGCTTGCTGCCACGCAAACTGGCTTAAACCCGCTTACTACAGCTTAAAAGTGCTTACTCCCACTTACCTCCATGCTAATTTCTTTAAAAGAAAAGAAAAAAGGGGTGATAGGAAAGTGGTAAAAAAGGGGCCATGCAGAGGGAAAGACAATAGGGAAAGTAGCTAGTGATGTGCAGGACGGGCGTAGGGAAGGTCCATAGCTGTCCATTTCTTCTACAGCAACAGCTGTGCATATATACTGAATTTGGAGGTAGATTTGGACACTCAAACCCCTGAGATAGTGGTGAGGACAATAATAATGTGTTGTGAAGCCACTTAGACCAGATTACATGTGTCCAGTGGATACCTGTGCAAAATGGACAGCTATATATGGGGCAAAATTTTTTTTTTGTGAACAGATTGCACTTTTTTTTTAGGTGAGAGTGGGATGTTGGGGAAGGATAGTAGGTATAACTGGGAAGGTAGTTTGGGTAGGAAGACAGGCAAGACAGACAAGACAGCATACAGGGGCAGTATATGACACATGTTTAGGGTAAACACCTTGGACGGGGAGGGGTCCCCAAGAAGTAGCCCACAAAGTACATGACTATCCCCGAAATGGCCAGATCCTTGCCCCATATGCCTGCAACCGGCTGATAAATATATGTAATAATTTACTATTTCTTTTTATTTATTTTTTTACAATAAAAAAGAAAGTTTAAGCAGAGCACAGCAGGTTTTCGCACCTGCGGCACTTTGCTCAGCCCTACTTAAATGCTGGCTGAGAGTCAAATAGAATTGTGAAGGAAAAACTCTTGTTGTTGATGTAGGGTAGTGATTAGAGTTCTCGTTAGTGTGTAAGACATGCATGGTTTAAATCCCAACTCTGGCTGATATATCTTATGTGTGGAAGCAGTTGTAAATTCATTTTTATGAATTGGAATGATATTTGTAAGTCATATGACTCACAGATGGTAGTGTAGGGCTGGGAAAATGCCATATGGAAATGTAAAAAAAGTTTCTATTTTTTATTTAAATAATTGTTCATTGCCAGCTAAGCCTGCTGCAGCTCTGCTGAATCTAACTAAGAATTGCTTAAGCATGAAATATAAGCAAGCCTTAGCAACTGTAAGCTTTGCTTAGCTGGTTTAAGCATAGCTTAGCATATTTGAAAATTGACCATTCATGGAAAAGTGAGGGAAAATGGCTCTATTTAAACCTCATAGGCAGGAATACAGCCATATCTCTTCGAGTCTGATCAGGGCAGCAACAATGTCAGGTGTAGGAGAGGGTGTTCACTTCCGGGTGCAATGCTGGGGCATCCAGGAGCCTAGGGTCATGGTTGGACTCCTTATCACAGACCATGAAGCTAGACTGCTGCAGGGCCAGTATCAGGGCTCCCAGTACAGTACAAAGCAGAGGCCTGGGACCATCTGGCATGCAATCTCACTAGTGCCACTGGCATTCCCTGAACTGGTGAGCAGGTGCGTCATCACTATGATCACCTAAAGCATAGGAGGGGTGAGCTCTTGGCCTAGTGTGTCCAAGAGGCATGAGCGGAGGATGTCGCAGGAGTTTGTAACTATCCAGTCTATGTATTTGTAAATAATTATTTAAAACTTGTATATGGTACTGTATAGGTGTGCTTAATGTGTGTTCTTTCCCCATACAGCTACCGATGAGAGAGCCGTGAATACTGATGTCCATGCACAGCACTTGGTCCGACTGTGCCAAGAGTTTGGCGAGTACAGAAATATTTGTAACATCTGCTGTAATAAATCAGAAATATTAAGGTAGTACTGTCTGTATATATAATTGTGTTCTAACTGTACAGAATAAATGCAAGTGTCAGGCTGCCAGTGTGAGAACTCAGTAGTGCCAGCTGCTGTGTTATACAGAGTTTTGAAGCAAACATGGTACAATTGAGGAGAGGAAAAGTAAGATATGTATTAGGCTGTCTGAAAGAACCTGCTAAGAAACTGCTGTGTCAGGTCTACTGTAACAATTACAGATGAGAAGCAGTCCCCCTGTGCAGATCATGCAGTAATACTAACTGTGGATTTCTGAGTTATAGAAAGTGTTGTTATGTCAAAAATAAAAAATCTGACTACCACAAACTGTTGTCTTTCATTTGTCTTGTATCTGTAAAGTACAATTGTGTAGCTGCTGCAGCATGCAGTAACTGAGGTGAAGTGATGTACCACTGTTTGTTTGCATAGTTCAGAATGTGGATCTGAAATAACTGACAAAATGCAAAAGTAAATATTTTTTTAGTAATGTCTTGTACTGTGTTCTTGCCAGCATTGCCTTGTGTTAACCTTTGCATTTCAGCTGTATGTAGTCCTGAATGTACAGGAAAGTGTGAGACACTTACAGGTGCAGACTGCAAAAGTAGAGTGTGTTGACTTGATTCTGAATTGAAGTATGTTTTATTAAAATGTCCAAATGTCTAGTTTTAATAATCTGCTCATATTGTGTAAACACTAACATCAACAGATTTTGTTCTGATTTTTATTGTAGTTATTATGGAAAACAAATAAAAAGACATTTGATAAAAAAGGAGAGTGTATAGAAAAGTATATACTAGACAGAAACAGCTCAAGTAACCACTGCCAGTAGCTCAGCCTGATAAGAACTAGAGCTGTAGTTCCCTTTTTCACACACACACACACCACAGTTGGAATCCAGGGACTGCTACGAACATGTCTTTCTAGTTCTACAGCTGTAAACTTGAATATTAGTAGAAATACTAATCTATTGTGAACAGATATTTTCCCCACAGTTAAAGAAATATTTGCAGAAGCAGTATGATGGGTATAGGTATGAAATGTGTACAAATGTTCTGTTGATCAGCCCCAGTCCTACAAATAGAAACAGGCTAGCCATCTACACTATGCACTCTGGCCAATAGAAGCCTTTCAAGTGTCACTCTGTCACAGATAGTTTCCCCTGCCACCAAGAAAGCTGCACCCAGATAACATCACAGTACAAGTATGCCAAAAAGACGCTTACAGAACAGCAGGACAGGGAACACATTGTTACTTGTACCAGTAACTACGACAGGTATGAGTCCCCTATACTTATGTATGTGGAGTTGTCATACCTTGCCCCATAGTACTCCAGGTGCACATATGTACAGGTGTGTATGCGCTGTAGTAGCTGCATGGCCCATGTAGAGGTTAAGAGAGGGCAGAACTGTAAAGTATTGAACAGTAGTATATTGAAAAGTATCACTGAATGCAGTTGTTAATGGAATTATTTTCTATTCCCCCATCATTTATCTGCTCCAATAATTGCACAAAATGAAATATGGATATGTTGTTACCAAAACTTACTGTTGGGACCTTTGTTTCATTTTGGTTATTATATTTGAAACTGTGTGCATCCTAACATACCTTGTTGAATAACCATTGTTGTTGGCCTGTTGCCATAAATATAACCAGCATGCTGTTGCAATCCTGACTGCCATTCCATGTCTGCATGTGTTGTGTTTGCCATGCCACTGTTATAATTCCACTGTTCTGAGTCAATTGAAACACTCATGCATGCTGTGTCGACTAATGTGTAAATGTTTTGTTCATGACTAACCAATACATCTTGTTAATTCTCTCTCCATAGCACATTCAGGAAGGCCGATTCCAGCGGATCGGCCTCTCCCACACCACCTGGCCGAGGCACCAGGTCCCACCCTGTCTGGGACCCAACCCAGACTCTCTCATCTGCTGGTCCTGCACCACCTTTGGATAGAACTGCTGCAGGGATGAGGCTCGTCCTCTATCTGCACGCGGGCGCAGTGAGGATCTTGACACCCGGCAAGAGGCCCATACCATGGTGCGCAGTGTCCTTCAGTCAGAGCTGGATGAATGACTACACCAGGTGGAGGGCAGACTGGTGCAGCTTGAGGGGCATGTGGCCCCTCCAGCTTAGTCTCCAGCAAAGCCACCTTTGTGGCTGTGAAGGAGCAGTGGTGACTGCCATCGGGTGGGGACATAAGTCCCACTACAACCATCTAGGAGGCTAATTTGCATCAGGCTAAATGGCAGCCAATTCCCACCACCCTCCCCATTCAAGGTGTCTCCCCATGTGTCACACACCACCCCTGTCTGCGGTCTTGTGTATTTTGGTTTGCAAATGCAACCTCTCCTACCAAACGTTCCTACCCACACTTACACTCCTTCCCCAACATCCCACTATAACCTTAAAAAAAGGGCATCTGTCCCAAAAAAAATATGTCCTATACAAGCTCTGCATTTTTCTCAGAGACACAGTCTCCTTACTCAATCTACCCCACTAATAATCATCATTTTATGTTGCCCACACCCCTCCCTGTGGGGTGTGAGGCTCTAAATTCCAAATTGCCCACAGTCATATCAGCTATTGCTGTTGAAGAAATGCAGAGCTATGGTCCTTTCCTACACCCATCCTGCACATCCTTAGGTGCCTGTCATTTTTTTTACTACCTGCTTGCCCCTATTTCACCACTTTCATGTCTTCCATTTTTTTTTCTTTATTTAAAATTAGTATGGGTTTAAGCAGATGTGAGTGAAGCTAAGCTGATTCAAGCAGACGTAAGTGTGGCTTAGCTCCGCGCAAACCCACTTACAACTACTTAAAAGTGTCTTAATCACTCTGTATCCAGCAGCCCTTCATCTGCCCAGCAACAAAATAATTAGCCATGCTCAGTCTTGAGCCCTGGATGCTACACACTATAGTTACAGTAATTTACCACTAGGCTATCCTAGCTGTGAGATGCTAGGATGTTTTTTTACAACATATCGTGCAGTACAGTCAATTTAAAATTGGAAAGACACACTGTGCAGTCAGGAATGATTATCTACAAATATACACATGAAAAAAAATATTTACATATATATAGAGAGACATATGTGTGGAGATAACATACATTCTAAATGGAAAACACTGCAATAACTGTAAAAGTAAAAAACAGCCACCAAGGACAAAACCGGTAGTCTTCATCGGTGAAAAATGAATTTAATAACACAGTCAAACATAAATGACTCAGTGCTTTCACCAGATAAACATTATCTGGTGAAAGCACTTAGTCATTTATGTTTCAGTGTGTTATTAAATTCATTTTTCACTGATCAAGACTACCGGTTTTGTCCTTGGTGGCTGTTTTTAATTTTTACAGTTATATGTGTGGAGATACATATATATGTATAACAATATACAGATATATTACCAAGACATACTGATGTGTATATGCATATACATATATATATATATATATATATATATATATATATATATATATATATATATATATATATATATATATGCATATATGTCTCCAAATGCCCATACAAACATATGTTGCTGATAGACCACCCATAACTGGGACAGCATGCACAGTTGTATACAAAAGGACTCACTTACATCTGCCCCCCAGCCCAAATAATAAGTGAAAAGTACACTGCTACAAAACCATGATAGGCCAATACATAATGACCAGATATATACAGTGACCTCATACCAATACAACTACAATGAGTGACGACAGTAAACAAAAATACAGCCAGTAAGTCACACAAGTTCATTTTACTCTGATATATTTTCCAAAGCCTTCAAGGAGTAACACATTACAAAAAATAGTTGTATTAATTAGAAGAAGCAATAAACACATAAGTACATTTAAATAGACAGCCTCCAATTACACTCCTCAGTCAACCCCCCTAGGGGATAAAGTATCACATTTAAAAACATACATTGATTCTGTACATAATTGTTCTTTTAAGACTGTTTGACCAAACTGAGAAACAAACTTTTTCCAAAGCAGTACCTTGTAACCCACTACATTTAATTACATGTATATACACAGCCTCCAATTACACTGCACATTCAATGCTCTAGGGGATAAAGTATCATACTTAAGAATTTAAACCAATTCTGTACATAACAATTCTTCTTTCAGGACTACTACTGCTATGGTGGGAATTATTGAAATGTACAACTATAGAACTGTCTTTTTCCTCATCAGTAATAGCTGTCACATGTTCTAACAGCCTAGTTTTAAAACACTTCTTATGTTCCCTCACTTAATAAGAAGTTATGTACCTACGATAATATTCCATGTTAGTTGTCTTCTTCTCGCCTTCTTTCTTGCTGGATGGGTTCAGAGCCGATCCTCGGCTCCGAATCAGCCTATACTATAGCTCGAGAGCTATTTTTAATGGCTCGAGGCAACCCTATATCCCACAATACCATGCGCTAACTCCTCAGATCTTGTTGGCAGCTAACACATAGTATATAATTAATATAATTATTATTATTATTATTATTATTATTATCAAATACGGTCTCCCTGCTGGTAACACTAAAGATACGGGGTAACTGTAAAGGACTGTATAACATGAAAGAGAAGGACTCAGAGACCTTCAAGTCTGTCCAGGCTAGGGGGCAGGAGGGAGGGATGCAAGAAAGAAGGCGAGAAGAAGACAACTAACATGGAACGTTATGGTAGATACATAACTTCTTAATGTTAAGTTGTCATTCTCACCTTCATTCTTGCTGGATGGGACAGCGTCCCTAGCATCTTGGTCCTGGGTGGCTCAACGGAACAGACTCCTGAGTACGGTGGAACCAAAGTCAGCTCTATTTCTGGAGGCTATATCAAGCTTATAATGGGTAATAAAAGTATGTTGAGAAGCCCATGTAGCTGCTGCACATATGGCATCTAACGGTAACCTTGCTTGAAAGGCTGTTGATGTTGATAGTGCCCTAGTTGAATGAGCTTTAGGTCTAGATGGGAGTTGTTTGTGTCTCAACTGGTAGACAAAGGTAATGATGGATGTCAACCATCTAGAAAGAGTTACCTTTGATACTAGAAGTCCTTTCTTTCCTACAGCATAAGAGAGAAAGAGCTGATCTGACTTTCTGAATTGTTTTGTCCTGTCTAGGTAATACCACAGCTGGTGATGAACATCCAAGGAATGCAATTTCTGTTCAGCCCTGTTTAAATAATCTGGGAAGAACACAGGCAAGTCAATAATGTGGTTCAGATTTGATTCAAAAGAAATTTTCGGTAGAAAGGAAGGATTCGTTCTGAGAGTTACCCTGTCTTTATGAAAAACTAAATAAGGGGGATGGACAGACAATGCCTGGAGTTCCGATACCCTTCTGGCAGATGTTATAGCCACCAAAAACAGAGTTTTCCAAGAGAGAAGTTTGAATGAGCAAGAAGCTGCAGGTTCAAAGGGAGGGAGAATTAATGATGTGAGAACTAAATTTAAATCCCATTGTGGGGGAGGATCCTTAATGGGAGGTCTGAGCAAAAATATGCCCTTGAGGAAAGCTTTACAGAGTTTGTGGGACATAATATTTGTTTCCGATAGCCCCACATGAAAATTAGCAAAGGCCACCAGTTGTAGTTTGATAGTGGCCGACGACGATCCTGAATGAAAAAGCTCCGCTAGAAAATCTAGAACTTTATGAATTGGAGCACTAAAAGGATCCAAGGACCTAGCTTCTGCCCAGAATGAAAAACGCTTCCATTTGCTTGCATAAGTCTTCCTGGTATTGGACTTATGGGACACAAGAATGATATCACGGACAGGAAGAGAAATGAAGGAAGCCTGGCTATGATTGGAAGTGGAGCAACCAAGCTGTGAGGTTGAGGGAACAAAGACACTGGTGCAGTTGCCCGTTAGGTGGGTCAAAAGGTCTGGAAGGGGTTCCAGATGCCAGGGCTGTTCCAGTAGATGATGGTGCAGGAACGGAAACCATACTTGTCGAGGCCAATAAGGGGCAATGAGGATCATTTTGGATCTCAATGCGGTTGTGGAATCAGCGGGAAGGGGGGGGAATGCATATAGAAGACCCCGAGGCCAATCGTGGACTAGAGCGTCTCTGGGGGGATGGCCTGGTAGAGGGAAGAGTGTGAAGAAGTCGAGGCACTTGCTGTTTTGAGGGGATGTGAAAAGGTTGCAGCAAGGCTGGCCCCACTTCTGAAAAATTCTCTCTGCTACTGCTAGATTTAGAGACCACTCGTGAGGCATGAGAATTGTTCTGCTCAGTCTGTCCGCAATGACATTGGACCTCCCGGGGATGTGCATTGCTATCAGAAACCGTTGAGAAGAGATCGCCCACTGCCAAAGTCTGAGTGCTTTTCGACATAGGGGATAGGACTTTGTTCCGCCCTGCTTGTTTATGTACCACACTACAGACATATTGTCTGTTTGAATTGCTATAGTCCCGGTGGGAAGAGAGTCCTGAAGGGCTTGCAACGATAAAAGCAGTGCTCTCATCTCTAGGACATTTATGTGCAGGTGGCATTCTAATTGTTGCCATGTGCCCTGGACAGTCCTGCATTGATAATGCCCCCTCACCCAATCAGGGAGGCATCCGTTGTCACTGTGGCAACTGGAGGGGGGAGAACAAAGGGTCTGCCCTGAAGAAGTTGAGGGGAGAACATCCACTAGGAGAGGTGTCTCTTGCAAGATGGGGTTATCAAGATGTTGTGAGTCATTGGGAGCTGTTGAAAGGACCACTGAGAAAAAAGCATCCACTGGAGAATTCTCATGTGGAAGCGAGCTAAAGGAAGGAGAAGGATCGCCGCTGCCATGAGGCCTAACGTTTTCAGTACTAACTTGGCTTGAATTCTGTTGGACTGAAACAGTAGCTGAACATTCCACCGTATGTCTGTCACTCTCTGAGGTGGTAATGTTGCAGACATTTCTCTGGTGTTTAGTACGGCGCCTATATAGATTGACAAGGCGGCAAAGAGGATTTTGCAAAATTTATGGAAATACCTAGTTTGTTGGAAATGTGAAGGGTATAATCCCTGGCTATTATAAGATGCTGTTTGGTGGTAGCAGTAATGAGCTAGTCGTCTAAATATGGAAACACCTGGAATCCTTTGTGTCTCAGGTGAGCCGTGACCACTGCCAAGCATTTGGTGAACACCCGGGGGACTGTGGTGAGACCAAAGGGCAGGGCTCTGAATTGGTAATGACTGGCTCCCAGCTGGAAGTGGAGAAACCATCTGGAGCACCTGTGTATCTTTATATGATAGTACGCATCCTGGAGGTCTAACGAGCACATCCAGTTGTCTCTGCCCAAAAAGGGTAGAATGGACTGCAGTGTTACCATCCGAAATTTTGTCTTCTGCACAGACTTGTTCAGTCTGCTGAGGTCCAAAATGGGTCTCCAGTCTCCTGTCTTTTTTGGAACCAAAAAGAACCTGGAGTAGATTCCGGATCCTAGCTGGTCTGCCGGGTCTGCCTGGATGACTCTTTTTTTTAACAGCTTTTTTATTTCTAGCTGTGCCTTACCCCTTTGTCTGGGTGGTACATTTGGGAGGGGTCTTGGAGATTGGATCGGAGGGGAGATGAAGGGGATTTTGTAACCCTCGGATATAATCAACTGTACCCAATTGTCCTGAGAAAGGGATTGCCAGGCTTCCGGGTACAGAGATAATCTTTCCCCGACTGCCGTAGAGAGTCGGGCAGCATCTCAGGGATGCTGAAAGAGTTGGTCAGGGAAGGATTCCCTGGAACCCTGGTTCTGTGGACCCCCTCTGCCCTTGGGGCAATATCTATTATTATTCCCCCCTCTGCCTCTGGTGGGAAGTTCACCACGTGCGACTGGAGCGACTCCCTGTGGTTTGCAGAACCACATCTTTCCACCCTTCTGACCTTTAGAATAAGGTCTAGATGGTGTGGAAAAGTGGACTCCCACAGCAGAGAGAGTCTTACCATCTTGCTCGCACCTAGTGAGGGTATTCTTCACCTGAGGTCCAAACAACTCTGAAACATCAAAGGGGGTGTTGGTGAAGGACGCCTTGAAGGGATCAGCAAAATTACAGAGTCGCATCCAGGCGTGACGTCTCAACACAACACCTGTGCCTGCGGCCCTACTCGCTCCATCGGCTGCATAGGATATAAGCCGCATGGAGGAGTTGGCAATGGAATTCAGGGTAGCCAGTTGGGAGTTAATCTTGTCCTGATACCCTGCAGCAGAAGGATCCTGCATGGTTTCAGCCAGTTCTTTGAGCAAATCTATCTGAAGGCGGGTGAAATGACATAAATAGTTCAGCGATTGCATGGCAAAGGTCACTGAAGCAAATGTCCGCTTGCCGTACCTGTCCATGGTCCTAGACTCTTTGTTAGGAGGATGAACAGGTACAGAAGGATCAGCTAATTCCTTCTTAGTGGCGGCTGCTACCACCATAGCATCTACCGAGACACCTTTGGTTATAAATGGTTTGTCCTCTGGAGCAGAAATAAATTTAGAGGGTCTCCTAGGGGTAGGTTCCATTGAGTCAGGAGCTGTCCATGCCTTTCTGGCCACTACTTCCATTAGTGGGTCGAAAGGAGGAGACACCCAGGAGGTGAAAGGGCGAGTCCCAAAAGCGTCAAGGTAAACAGACTCGTCCTCGGAGGGCTTGAGGGTGGACCAATTCCTCCTCTGTTTCAGATCTCTAGGATGTCTGAAAAGGAGACATCCTCAGAGGGGGATCTCGGGGAACCCTCCGACTCATCCAAGTCGGTGTCCGAAGTGAGAGACTCAGGGGAGTCTACGTGCTTCCTCTTGCACTTTTTTTTCCTAGGGGGTTCCCCTGAAGGTTCAGGGGAGGCCTCGGAGGAGGAGGAAGAGACACCCAAAGTGGGTACCCTGTGCTTTGGATCTCTGCTGTCATTTGCAGGAGGATGGCCAGAGACCGTAAAAGGCACTGTAGAGGGAAGAGCTGAAGAACCCAACCTTGGAGTGGACACTGGATCCAGCACGCTCCTCATCACCTCGAAAGCCCCCCATCAGGCACCGAAGACAGTCGAACCACCCCCGGCACCGACAGAGAAGGCTCCGAAAATTATGTCGGGGCCGAACTAACCAGAACTGATGCTCCAAGAGGGAGATCAGGGTCAGACAAGGGTCTGATGCCACTCGCTCCCTCAGAGCCGACAATGGAGTCTCGGCGCCCGGACCTCTCCATGGACGGTACCAATGAAGAGGTCAGAGCCAACGATGCCAGAGCCGAAGGTGGAAGTATCAGCTCTGACGTGGACAAGGTTACGGTTTCGACAAACTCCGGCTCCGAACTCGACTGGAGAGTCGGAGGAGGAGTCGAAGGCGGCACCAAGGGAGTCACAGTCTAGTGAAATAGGCTTTGAAGCATTTGGGCCAGTGCCTGAGATTTTATGAGTCTACTGACCACTCTCTCAATATCGTGGTCGGAAAGCCTAGATGACCTGGAGGAATGAGTCCTATGGCTCTGCTCCGATAGGAGGGGCGATCTTGGAGCCGATCGGATGGATTTTAGTGAGGGAGACCTAGAGCGCTTGCGTGCTAAATTCAGCTCCGATACAGGTTTCGGAGCGGATACGGTCTTGCTTGTATCGGCTCCGACTGGAGCCGATATCGGAGCAGTCTCAGATTCGCCAGCCGTCAACTCAGAAGCTGGAGCCGAGGGTTTGGAGGGCTTAGATGACTTCCCCGAGCCAGACTTGGACGGGGAGTCATCGGGCTTCAATAAGCCCCTCAATATAAGTTTATTGTGATGCTCCTGCAGGACTCTTAAACTAAATCCGTGACAAACGGAACAAGAGTCCTGCAGGTGCAAAGGCCCCAAACAGTAGACACAAGAAGTGTGACTGTCTGTCAGAGACATTTTCTGACAGCACGAGTCACACTTCTTGAATCCCGAGACCTTAGCATCTTTGGACATTGCCCTAAGGACAGTAATACAGTCAGCACACACATTCACTCGCTTAAACCCAAGGGGGAGTTAAGGGGGCTGACTAAGATCACAACACACACACACACACACACACACACACACACTATACGGGGGTGGGGGTAAACAAAAACTAAAGCCCGTAGGCCCGATTATAAAATTAGCTAAAGGGGTGGGTAGGGCTTAACAAAATATCACTAATAAGTAAAAATAAATTGATAGGGAACTAATGTAAGGGGCTAAACTATAAACTATAAACTATCTCAAATTCGAAGACTTACTGAAAACATTTCTTTACTGACCTGAGCCGGTAAAAAAAGGCAACCTCGCAGCGAAGCGGCAAACGAGATCTGGGGAGTTAGCGCATGGTATTGTGGGATATAGGGCTGCCTCGAGCCGGTAAAAATAGCTCTCGAGCTATAGTATAGGCCGAGTCGGAGCCGAGGATCGTCTCCGAACTCATCCAGCAAGAATGAAGGCGAGAATGACAACTTAACATAATATGTTACAAGGGCATCTAAGATTATTCTCCATACACCAACCTCTTGAATGTACAGAGTCCCACATGTTGTCCACCCTTTCCCCTCAGCAGGAATGACAGAACATAATAATGGTTGACCCTACCTATCAACCTCCTTCTATATGGCATCTATACCAAGCCCGACATAATTTGGGACTGAGGCCCAAAAACATATTGCTGTTATACACTGATAAAAATGCTGGTGTTACAGGGTTTCTTGTAACATAACTTTTTTGAGGGATATAAAGTCTGAAACATAAACGGATGTTGCCATGTACTGATTGCAATCACCAGAGTATTCTACTGATTTGCTGATGACAACACCTGTCTGGGGAACAGACCAAACATACAGGCAAACCTCTGGCAATTATGTGGATAACCCTAAAGTTGAGAGCTATGCAGACACATAACTTTGTCAGACTGAAAGCCATGCAGAAGTAGCATGTTCAGACAAACCCTGTTAAACAAGCAGTATTCAAACCATATAACAACAATACTCACATTCTGCCCCTAGGTATTGATTCTTCTCCACCATTTAGTTGGCTTGTCTCCACAGGTCTTGTTCTAAGAGGTATTAGCTCACACACCTCCAGGATCTCTTCCTCACAGGTAAGGGAAAGGGCCAATGCCCACATGGAGTACTCAGTTATAAGAGTGTGCTGCCATCACATCAGCTATTGGAATAACTACACAGCTACTCTGCATGCAATCAGCAACTGGAGTAAACCAATTGGTGCTCAGGCCATCACATGGTCATGGGCATTACCTACAAAAGACAAACTGCCATCTATTCAAACCAACTCTGTCATAGACAGTCCATCAGTGCAAATATGAAGTAGTGTGAGAAAAAAAGAATGAGAAAGGATATATCTGTGACATATCCAGAAAAAAAGGTATGTGAACAAGTAATCATGTAATTGAATGCAGTAGCTGGTCTGTAATAATGGAAAATAGGGGTATGAAAGCATATGCCCCAACAAAACTTGCTGTACTAATGTACTGCAGAACAGCACTGATGCCCATAGCATGTGGCTCTGGCTGTAGTAACTAGCCCAGCTACTGGGATGTTAAACATATCCATATGTTACCTGTGCATATAACTATGATACACACATTTTGTCTTGTAAATATAAGACAACTATGATACACATTTTGTCTTGCAAATATAAGACAACTATATAGAGCATGTTTGTTGAACTGCATGTTATATACTGAGCTCATACCATTCAACTGTCCAGTGTTCTGCACACATTGACCATATGTGTACCTCATATTTGCAGTCATTTACCCATAGAGTTGTATTATGTCAGTCAAATCCTTGCCAAATCTGTGAAGACTGACATTACAGCATTTCCCTTAATTATCTGCTGGCTTTTCCCATTCGGGATTGCCACAGTGGATTATCTTTTGCCATTTCTGCTTGTCCGCTGAATCTTACTCTTTCACACCAGCCACCAGCATGTCCTCTCTCACCACATCCGGAAATCTTATCTGAGGCCTTCCTCTCTTCCTCTTACCTGGCAGCTACATCCTTAACATCCTTTTCACAATATACTCAGCACCCCTCCTCAGCACATGTCCAAACTGATGTAATTCTGCCTCACCAACACTGTCTCATATCTGTCCAACATGGCCTGAGTCTGTCATATACACATTGCTAAACCTGTGCACCCGTGTCACACCAATTACAAAACAAAACATCTGTAACTCTGCCATGTGCAGCTCTGACCCCTGCCTTTTTGGCAATGCCACTGTCTCCAACCCATATAACATAGGTGGTCTCCCTGCCCTCTTGTAGACCTTACATATCATGTTTACTGGTATGCTCTATCACATATCACTCCTGACACTCTTCTCCACCCTGTCCATCCTGCCTGTACTCTCTTCTCCTCCTGTCCTCCATAGTCCTCATTACTCTGAAATGTCGATCACAATCATTTGAACACATCCACCTTTGCCAACTGCACTCCATGCATCCTCAACATTCCGCTATCCTCCCCCCATTCACACACAGATATTCTGTCCTAGTGCTGCTGACCATCATTCCTCTCCTCCCTAAAGCATATGTCCACCTCTCCAGGGTCTCCAAAAGCTGCCCCCTACTCTCAATACAGATCACAATGTCATCTGCAAGCAACATAGTCAACGGGGGCTCCCATATGATCTTGTCTGTCAACCTGTCCATCACCATTGCAAATCAGAAAGGGCTCACAGCTGATCCCTGATGTCATCCCACATCCACCTTAAACACATCTGTCAATCCCAATGCAGACCTCAATGCTGTCACACCACCCTTGTACATATCCTGTACCACTCTTACATATATCTCTTCCACTAATGACTTCATCATACAATACCACAACTCCTGTCTAGGCACTCTGTCATATGCTTTCTGTACATCCAGAGAGACACAGAGCAACTCCTGACCTTCTCTATATTCCACCAGTAACAGTCTCAGAGCAAGAATCACATTGGTAGCACCCTTTCCACGCATGACACCAAACTGCTGACCAGTACTCCTCACCTCCCTGAGTAACCTAGCTTCCACTACTCTTACCCATAACTTCATGTTGTGACTGGCCAATGTTATCCCTCTGTAATTATCACAGCTCTGCACATCAACCTCATTCTTAAAACCATACCCAAGCACTTTCTCTTCACTCCTCATGCAACCTCACACTTCCCAAGATATCATCAAACAGTCTGGATAACACACCACTGCCATTTCCCCTAAACAACCCCATGCTTCCACAGGTGTGTAATGTAGACCAACAGGCTTGCCAGTATACATCCTCTTCATAGCTATCCTTACATCCTCCTTGTTAAGCCATTGCACTTCCTGATTCACCATACCCACATCATCCAACCTTCTCTGTCTCATTCTCTTCATTCATCAGCCATTCAAAGTACACTGTCCATGTGCTCAACACACTCTCCTGGCTTGTGAGTATATATAACTCATTAGCCTTTATCACCCTTATCTGTTGCACATCTTTCCTAGCTCAGTGCATCTGTCCACCCATTTGGTACAATTCTTTTCATCCCTCTGTAGTGTCCAACCTGTCATTGAACTCTTCATATGCCCATCCTCAGCCTTTGCCACCTCTCTCTTTGCCATGCACATCATCTCTTCATACTCGTGCCTACTTTCCTCATCTCTATGACAATCCCACTCCTTCCCCAACCTTTGTCTCTATATATTGCCTAGTACTTCTTCAGTCCACCAACAGGTGTCCTTGTACTGCATTCTCCATCCACATGTCACCAGAAGCACCCATTTAGCTGTCCCCCTTACCAGCTCTGCTGTACTTAACCAGATATTTGTTAGATTGTCACTTCCACCCAGTGCCTGTCTCAATTCTTCCCTGAACTCCACCTCACAAGTACACTTTTCCAATTCACACCATTTGATCCTTGGTGCTGCCCCCCACACTCCTCCTCATCTCGATCACCAACATCATCTCACATACCAACATTCCATGCTGCTTTAATGCACTTTCCCCTGTCAACACTTCACAGTCCCTAATCTCCTTCAAACTGGCCCTCCTACATTGGATATATTCCAACTGTGTGCATCTTACTCCACTCTTGTATGTCACCCTATGCTTCTCCCTCATGTTATACTGTGTATTCACCACAGCCATGTCCATTCTTTTTGCAAAATCCAGTACCATCTCACTGTCTCTTCTCCTTTTAACACCATACATACCGATCAATTCCCCATCCCCTCTGTTCCATTCACCAGCATGCCCATTGACATCTGCTGCAATGACCAGTCTGTCACTCTTGGGTGCAATCATCACCACCATGTCATCCAACTGACATCCCATTTCTCTTTCTCATCCATCGCACAACCAATTTGCATAGCATATGCACTAACAACAGTCATCATTACACTGTCAGCTTACAGCTTCAGAAACATCACTCTATCAGACACTTATGTCATCCTCCAAAAACATTCTTGGCATACTGTTCCTTCAGCAGAAGCCCTACCCCCTTCCACCTCCAGTCCACACCTTGATAGCACAATTGTGACCTGCCTACCATATACCCAGCCATAATCCTCTTCCATGTGGTCTCTGGCACACACGCAATATACCAACCATCACCTGGTTATCATATCAGCTAGCCTGGTCCCTATACCACTCATACTGCCAACATTAACAATTATTATCCACAATACCACCCTCTTAAACATTCCACTTTCTTCCTGCTATATGGCTGTTGTAAATCCTGCAAGGAATGCCTGTCAGTGCAAAGGTTACTGTGCTACTGGATGACTCAGGTGTGTTATAGCAATATTGAGACACTGTCACTGATTTTGTCCCATTGCACCCATGTATGCATGGCATCCTACATATGTCCTGCTGTAACAGGTTGGGAGGGAGGACTGCACAGCAGGAGTGTGAATTTAGTGTGCTATACTGACATAGAACAGACATGTATGTGAGGTATTAGCTATGCACACATGTTTGTATGAGTAGGTGTATATGTCCACCTCATGAAAACAGACATTTGATGTAAAATGTCAGTTAAACCAGCTGCACATGTTGTACCATGTATAATCTTAGTTACTGTGCAAGCAAAAGAGTGACATTTCTACAGCTACTGGTTGTTGCATTGCCCTGACACAGCCATGATTAGTGCAGTAAGCATGATTATCATTACTAAATTGGAGAGGTGTCCAACTGTGTTATGACTTTATGGCCATGCCCACTACAAACAACAGATTGAACACATACATGGCTGTATGGACTCAGAAATACCTTATATGTCATACCTGCCTCCACCAACGTACAGTAATCCCCTTTGCTGGATAGCAGCATTACACAAACCATAGACTTGGACCCGATAGTGGCTGTACAGGGCAAAGTAGGGGCAGGAACTAACCTGGCATCAAGTCAGCCATTGTCTGAACAAGCATATAAGGTCACAGGTGGATTACTGTAAGGCTAATTATGATTACAAATTGGACACATCCAACAGGGACAATCATAAGGCCATCTTCCCATATGTCTGCAATCTTGGAGGCAACATACCAACCCAACCTGTAATGGTGGCCAATCAGTTCACGTACACACAACATAGCTACTGGCAACCTGATGCAGATAGGGTTAGGGCAAACATCCCTCCTGCTTAGCATCACCATAAGTGGATATGTACTGCACCCACACCCCTCCCCTCATCACCAATGAGCAGGTACAAAAACAAATGTAAGTATCCATGGGACATCATATCATCCCTGTCTGCATCCTACATGAACTCAGGCATGTGCTCCCAGCTGCATTACACACTGTAGTCACACCAAGCCGCAGCACCATCCACACACCATCCACATGAAAGATAGCTAATGTCATCCATTTACACAGACCTGAATGAGGAATGACGGATTATGCAAACAACTTGCTGTCACTGCGGGCAATATGCCTCATCAGGACCAGGGGTGCAATGCAAGCTGATACTGTGCTGATAGATTACAGGGGTATGATGTGGTAGTGAGTGTTGGCTACAGGTATTCAAGGTACATGTGCAGGTACTGGATGTACTGTTGCCAAATGTATGGGATCCTGAGATGTGTTTTGCTGTTAGTGTCTACCAGGTGCAATGTCACATCACTGGTGGGAGACCTTTTCACCAGAGAAATGCAACCTGATAATGGAAGCCATAATACAGAACCACACAGTACTGTTGGGCTGAAGCCAGCAACATCTGCAGGAGAGGACCAACCTGTGGGATGACCCTGTCCACAGGGTAAATTAGGTGGGCCTGCACACACGTACATATGAGCAGGTGCGGCATCATGCCACCAACCTCATAAGCCAAGCCTGGCAAAGCATTGCTGCTGTGGCCAGGGACCCCACAACCACAGGTGAGAGACCATCCATACAGCCCCCATTGACACCAAATGAGGAGCTCCTTGCCAAGCTTGGGCCACCCATCAAAGTACAACACCAGGGTACAAAGCCTCACTTGCTGGAGGTGGGTGGCCCCACACAATGGACAAGGAGTGTGCAGGTAAAGTCCCAGTGGGGATTAGTAGACTACTGTATGAGACATACTTGTATCTGCACAGTATCTACATGCATGTGCCAGGTACGATTGCAGTTGTGAATGGGGATTTCTAATGCACAGAAATGCAAATATATGGTGAAGGACAGCAAATTGTGTAGTATTGGGTGTTGTACTGTAAATGTGCAGACATGCTGCATCCATCCTTTTCCAAGGGCACATGTGAGTCTGCTGACAATACCTTTCTCCCAGAGCTACATAGGTCACTCTGGTCTGCATATGGGACAGCAGCCTGAAGCTGGTGAGTATGGAATTGTTCAGTTATGCTTTGGCAATACCTCAGGCATGTGGAGGGTATGCAAGTTACCATGTACACAACTATGACCAATAGCCATATTGCTTTATGTGCATGTTTACTTGTGGTGGGGTTAGTTGTATTGCATCACAATGGTCACCACAGGGGCCTATCTGAAGAGAATGTAACATTCCTGTAGCTTACCTCACAACCTGTCAGTGCAAGACATCTGGACAGACACCAGGAAAATGTATTGGACAAACTGACTAAGGTAGGGACATGTGTGAAACATTGCTACTATACAGTGGATATAAAATCTATACATGCACCTGTTAATATGCCATTTGCTTGTGATATATACGGATTGAGACCACAATATGTCAGTCCACACTTTTCCTAACCTTTAATGTGACCCATGACATAATTCACTTGTAAAACCAAGCATCTGGACTCATGTATTGCAACTACAAGCCTGGACAAATGTGGGGGTAGCAGACATTGTATCAGTATGCTGTTTCAGTCAGATATGATACCTGATGCTGCCATATGTGTCAGTACACTCACTGTGGCCTATTTGGCAACTATATCACATACATGGGCATTGTTAAGGCAAACAGAGCACTAATAGATAGGTTCCAAACATCTGGATGTTCCAGACACATCTGTACAGAGGACTGGTGTGGCCTGTGCAAGGGTTTCACATGCTGCATGTGAGGCAGATGCCTTTACAACACTGTATAAATTAATGGCATCAGGAGGTGGTTACCTGCTATGTATGGTACACACATCAAAATGATATCAGCCACACAAGATATAATACACACACACACACACATGCACATGCACACGCACACACACACACACACACACACACACACACACACACACACACACACACACACACACACACACACACACCAGTATGGAGATTAGAACTCCTACCTATTTATGTCTACTATAGTGCTACACAGTTATCAGGTGTGCCACATAGCTTACATGAGTTCACCTCGTCCAAAGGTACTTGTAAAGTGACTGACATCAACAGGACTACTGAATTAGGATGAGTATGGTGGTATACATCTCAAAATGGTATAACCTTCACAGTACATGATTCTCACACAAACACACAAACAGTTGCCAATATTGAGATTAGAACTCCTGCCTATCAAGTTATTTGTATTATGGTATTATGAAGTTAGTAGACATGTCATGCAGCTTATACAATTTCATCTTGTCCAAAGGTACTTCTAAGGTGAATGACAACAACAGCAGTAGTAAAGTAAGGTGGGGAAAAGGCAACAAGTGGTACGCAAATCAAAATGATATAAGCCATATAGTATCCAAGTTCACTCACACATACAGACACACACACACACACACACACACACACACACACACACACACACACACACACACACACACACACACACACACACACACACACACACACACACACACACACACACACACACACACACACACACAGTTGCCACTATCGGGATCAGAACTCCTGCCTATCTAATTATTTCTACTATAATGTAACACAGTTATCAGATGCACCACAGAGTTTATACAGTTTCATCTCCTCCAAGGGTACCTCTAAGTTGAATGATATCAACATGACTACTAAATTGGAGTGAGGGGAAGTGTAAAGGGTGGTACACAAGTCAAAAATGGTATAACCCACACAGTGCATGATTCTCTCACAAACACACAGTTGCCAGTATTGGGATGAGGACTCCTTCCTATTTAGTTATGTCGATTATAGTGTTACACAGTTGTCAGATGCACCACAGAGTTTATACAATTTCACTTAGTCCAAAGGTACTTCTAAGGTGAATGACATCAACAGGACTACTAAACTGGAGTGAGGGGAAGTGTAAATGGTGGTACACAAGTCAAAATGGTGTAACCCACACAATACTTCATTTGCACACACACAGACTTGCCAGTATTGAGATTAGAACCCCTGCCTATCCAGTTATTTGCACTATAGTGTTACTCCGTTACTGCATGCACTACAGAGCTTACTAGACTTACAACTGGCCAAAGGTGCTGATAACTGCAAAGCTGAGGTAAAGTATTACATGTGGTAGGAAGTCTGCCTTAAGTTTTTCCTGTACATCTTGCTAGTTCTTTCTGTCTTGCACTTCAAATAGCATTATAGCTTTGCACTTCAACAGGTTATTGTACCAATAAGTGTATCACACTGGAAACCATCAGCAGTACTTGTTCATCGTGGAATTAGCCCCAGTACTTAGTACTTATGACCACACCTCCTGGCATGATTGAAGTGCAGTTTTCTGTGCTTTCATCCATTAAGCTGGTGCAGTTGTCCATTCTGAGGCATTGTTGCAACTGTCTCCTGTACACAGACAACCCTCTCCTCTAAACTCCAAACACTCAGACCAGTGATAGTTACCCCTATATCACCAAATGTGGAACTATGCACTCTCCAACAAAGACTGGACTAGCTGGTCAAGAGCATGAGATCAACACCTGCACCACACCATGTGGACCACATAGCTCACCACAATACCCACTATGACAGCCCTGACATACACTGAAAAGCCAAACACCCACCTTCACAGAGGCACTCAATGGACATTTACACAAACAGCACAGACCAGCAATACATATGCCCATTCAGACACCATGACATAGCACATGCCAAAGGACACATATGTCACCTACACAGTGTCCCCCTCAACCTAAGCTCCTAAGGCTGACCACCTTGCACAATACAGTGATCATGGGTGACTCAGTACTGCAGCACACAGATGTCCCACTCACTATGTTGATTATGGAGGAGGTAACAGTCAACTATCTATCATGTGCCAGCATCCAACACATGACACACCCAGTCAGGCCACTCCACAACAGCTACAAGTATCACTCTGTCATCATTCATGTGGGTATGAATGACCTGAGACACACCTCCCTGGGCTAGATGACAAGAGACATGGTTAAACACTTGGATTATGTGGTCCAGGCAGGTGTGACAGTAGCCTTGAGCAGTATACTGCTGTCACCCAGAATGATGCTGCAGTACTATCAACAGATGGTTGACTGCAACATTAGCTTACGTGTTGTGTGTCATTCTCAGGGGATCCAGTATCTCTCTGCTTGGAATAACATGATTGATAGACCTCAATGCGTTGCAAGAGATGTCCTATATCTGTCAGCCCTGGGTTTCAATGTACATGGTGTCTTGCACCCCTATAGTGCCTTATTAGGCAGTGTTCCAAATCAAATTACCACCATAACAGCTAGACATGTATTTAACCTGAGGGTCATGCTGCTCAACAGTAGACATCTAACTGTCAAGATACAGTCATTCAAAGCACTCCTCAGAGTAGAGAACATTGACATCTCTGCTGTAACAGAGAGGTGGTGCACAGCAGCAGACAGCAGCCCTGCACTAACAGGCTATGATGCATTCCATAGCTGTCAGCACCAAAACATGGAACATACTTCCACAGGTGGTACCTCCATATCCATAATGGATATGCACACCTCCAGACTAGTATCCCAGCATAATGCATTGGAGGTACTTCCGGTAAAACTGACTTTGCAATCAACACCATAGCCTGCTATCAGTCCCCAGCTATGTCCCTAGACTGTCAATGCACATTCCTCAACACCCTGGCATCTATGAAGGTCCAACCCAACATTGACATAGTAGGAGACTTCAACTACCCCTCCATCACCTGCAGAAAGTAGTCAAGCACCAGTACACTGGCCCAACACTTAATGGAAATCATCAGTCCCATTGCCCTGGACTGGCTCATACTGACCCTCAGAAGAGGATGTAACAACCTTGACCTGTGTTGATTACTTATGTATGGGACTGTTGCTCAACCACAGTTGTCAATCCCTGCCTGGTCAGATCCAAACATGATGTAATCAACATGGAGCTCAACATCTCACCCACACCCCCCACAAAGGTAACCACCTTCGTAAACCTTTCCAGTGCTGACATTGCAGACATAAAAATAGGGGTGGATGACTTCACTGCACCCATGCTGATGCGAAATAGCTGCATGACTGTCACATCATACACATATGCACTGCACAAACATGTATGTGGATGCATGGTACTACCCATAGCCAACAGAACACATACACTGTCCTTCAAACACTGGAAGCCATTGTGATGGTTCCCTACCATAACTAATGTGTACAACAGAAGGAGGACACTGTTGCAGAACATGGTGGTGTCCCAAGACTGGTGAACCCCCTTATTAGCCTCAAACACAGCTTGGGATCCCTCATGGAATCACCTACAGGCAGCTATGAAGGCAGATTTGTAGCAGACACTGACGACAATCACAAAAGCCTTTGAAAGTTATATCAACAACCTCTGCAGCAATAACCATAAGTGCTGTGAGTTACTGCACAATGCTGATTCCTATCCTGACACAACAGATATTGGCCAGAGTCATGCCAACACATTCAGTGCCAGCTTTACCCCTCTCTACCCCCAAGGGGACAATCACAATGGCAGATGAATGCCAGGCACCCAGCATTACTGCAGGCCAGGTTAGACCTGCATTGTCCACAGGCAAAGATACAGCTTCCATGGGACCCCAAAATATCCTTAGCTGTGTAATACATGACATGCAAAGAGACCTGGCACCACATCTGTGTGCCCTGGTCAGCCACAGCCTCACCTCAAGGTTTGTCCTTCCAAAATGGCACACTGTACAGTCATCCCTCTCCATGAAGGGGTAGCATCTACAGACCCTGGGGATTATTGGGCCCTTAGCCTGACAAGTCTACTATGCACAGGTATAGGCGCATCATCAGGGACCTGATTGGCCAAGATATGTGTGATCTCCTAACTCTGGACCCCACACAGTTTGGCTTTGTGAATGGCAGATCATGCCTGCTCAACCTGGTTGATGTCTTTCCGTGAGTCACCAGGAGTGTGTATGATAGTAAGGCACTGCATACAGCCTACCTCAATCTGGCCAAGGCTTCTGATACCATTCCTCAGTCAGGGATTATTGGTAAACACAACAAACTAGGCATCAACCCCTATAACAGTGTGTGGTTTGCAAACTGGTTCATAGAACACACAGTGGCATACGTCTCAACCTGGAAACATCAAAAATCTGGGCAAGGCCCATAAAAAATAGGTACAAATCTGTATGCTGATTAATGTAAAATGTGCGTACATAATTACATAACCCCACCCACTCCAATGGAATTGTGGGATACCAACTTTCAAATGCAAACTGAAGAACAGAACCAAAATATGGCACTAGATTCCTCCTGCAGCCATTCCAATGTCCCATTACCTGGCTATTTCACCCCATTTACCATATACACTAATGTGTGCTTACTGCTTTACCTCTACAATGGTTATTTGGATTTTATTTTTACATTTTACAGCACAATGCACAAACACTAATAGACATCTACTAAACAAAGCAATAGTGTTTCACAATGAAAACAGACTTGGCATTAAAACTTCTCTGCCCGTTTGAAACAGCATTGTAACCCACACCACATCCAAAGAAAATGCACCTAGCCAGTGGTGGATAAAGATTACCTTTGGGCTGTTTTCAAATCATTGGCCCCTTGCACACAAAACAAGAAACATACACACATTCCTTGATACACCTTCCTGACTTTATTAAATTATATTTCTTGTATAATACAGCACACTTGTTAGACTTAGAGTACATTTTAAATTTATTGTTTGAACATTTTTCCAGTAGCAATGAGACAAACTGCATGAACTATTAATGACAAAACTACCCAATTCAGAACATGTCCATCATAAAAGTCTACTTCACACACACACACACACACACACACACACACACACACACACACACACATATAAATGACAGTAGTGTAAACCATAGGCATCTTGCACAGCTTCTCGTACTTATTTTCAATTTCATTTTTGGGGGTGGGGGGGCAAAAGGCCATAAACCAAGGACACATTTTAAACATTGCTTGTATAATTTTGGAAAGTTGCTAGAATAAACATTATGTTACTACCATGCATTTTGCTGTCAAGTCGTAAACCATGACCCTGTGTACTACAGGCAGAGCAACATACCACTATGCCAAATCAGCAGTTTCCTGAAAGATAGGAAGACTGAAACTTAAATGGCTATCATTTAGTGAATTCAGTTCTCACTTCTCACCATAGCTCTCAATCTCTTAGCACAAAAAACCTGGACAAAGCCAATAACGGGGGAATACAGAATTCAGTTCTCACTTCTCAACATAACTCTCAACCTCTTAGCACAAAAAACCTGGACAAAGCCAATAATGGGGGAATACAGCCCCAAAATAGGGACATTTCAAATACTGATCTTATAAACTTAGAAAACAGCTAGAATAAAAGGTTTTGTGTTACCGTTTTATTTTCTGAAGAATATGAAGTCTGAAATTCAAATGCCTGTCATTAGTGAATTCAATCCTTCACTAATTTGCCAGAAAAGTCCTGAAAACCACAGATTTTATGAGGAATAGAACAAAAATATGAGGCATAACTTCACAAGTGGTTGTGGCTAGGGAATGTAGGCTCGTTTTTACCTGTACCCAAGGTACAGGGTTTGCGCCTGAGTACCTCTAGCTACCAGGTGTATTCATCTGGGGCATTCACACACACACACACACACACACACACACACACACACACACACACACACACACACACACACACACGTACCCATAACAGAAGATGTTGCCAGCCAATTCCCCACTCTCTTGCAGATCCTCAGAACAGATGTTTCCATTCCAGTCAATCCCCCACTCACTCACAGATCCTAAATGAAAACCACTTGCAGATAGTGTTAATATCCAGATCCTAAATGAAAACCATAATTCGCAGATAGCATTAACATCCAGCAGGCAGAGCTGCTTCACGCTTGCTCAAGCAACTCTGCCAAAATGAAAATTCCCACTTGCAGATTATTTAAACAGAAGGCTCTGCAAAAATGAAAATTCCTACTTGCAGATTATTTAAACAGTAAGCAGCCAGCCAAAATGTGTGCACGTGAGCCCTTGAGTTCAATTCTGACAGGATGACGGAGCTGATGTCATCGCACATGTGATGACATCAGCTCAAAAAGCAAAAAAGAAAAAAATTTAAAAACAGCTGGGAAAAAATTGAAAATGAAGAGGTGCCACTCAGGAATAGTGGCACCCCATTATTTGGACACCAAAACTTGGTAAAAACTGAGTAATTCAGTACAGTTGGGAGGTACGCAAAGTGTGACAGTGACAAACTTCTAATTCAGACTAGCAAACAGTCACAAGTGGAGTCCCACAGGGATCAGTTCTGGAAAGTGTCTTGTCCAGCATCAATGTCTCAGGAGTTCAGCCCAACCCAGAGGAACTCTGGCTAACCAAGTTCACAGAGGACTGCAAGCTGGAAGCTATCATGATCTCTACATATGATGCAGGCATCCTACAGAAAGGTCTCAGTGAGGTATTAATACAGTGAAACATCATCTTGATAAGATCATATCATTCTCTATAGGAGATATTATTTTAGCTGGTGACTTTAATTGTATACTACATGAAAGTGATACTACCACTATAGGAAAGAGAAGAATTACATCTAATGCAAAACATTTAAAGGATTTTGCTAATTCTTATCATTTGAATGATATTAATAATCAGATAGATTCAAAATCATTACCATACACCTTTTTTTCTAACAGATACAAAACTTATTCAAAAATAGATAGGGTCTTTATTTCTAACCAGATGGTAACAGATTTAATTAATTTCAAAATCATTTCATGTCCTATATCTGATCATAATTCAATTGTTTCTGAATTCATGATAAAAAATACTCATAATGTTCAGATCAAAAGGATACCAGCATACTTAACTCAACTAAAAGACTATAAAGAATATATACTTTCAGAAGTAAAACATTTTTAGACATAAATAACACTCCTGAAGTCTCCATTGTTTATGTTTGGGATGCCTTAAAATCATATCTATATGGACAAAGTATCAGATGGTATAATAATAAAAGGAAATCTTGGGATAAGGAATTGTTAGATATTCAAAGTAAATTAGACTCTTATAAACATAATAATAAAGAAAATATTATGGACAAGAAAGTTATTGAAGAAATAAACAAACTAAATGAGAAATACAAAGACATTTTAACTCATAAAGTTAAAATAACTTTAGAGAAATACAAGTTTTTGTCTTATTCAATAAGCCCCAAATACTTACATAGACTTAAAAATAAAACAAAAAGGTTGAATAAACAAAACCATATCAAAGAAATCTTTTGAAAAAGAGGAATGTTTCTAGTATACCAGAAATACTAGATGAATTTAGAAATCACTTTCACAAAATTAACCATAATAATATTAACATGGAACCTAAAGATAAAATAAAGGAGTTTATAACCACAAATATGAATAAAAAGCTTAATAAACAACAGATTAAACTATTGGACAAGAGTATTTCATATACAGAAGTTATTACACAAATAAATAAGCTTAAATCAAACAAAGCACCGGGTAATGATGGTATTATACCAGAGATATATAAAATCCTTTCTAAAAATACATATTCATTAATACATAAGGTTTTATTTTGGCCCAAACTGAGTTAATAACCCCCATCTTGGCAATATACATTTATTTCACCAATTTTAAAACCTAATAAAGATCCAACTAGATGTTCTTCATATCGCCCATCTCATTACTTAATGTTGATTATAAAATGTTTATGAATATCTTTGCTGATAGATTGAAGACAATCATTCCGGCATTATAGATATAGATCAGACAGGCTTCATTGTAAATAGAAATACTTTTGATAATATAAGAAGAACTTTAACATTAATAGATTTTGCAAATAGGAAAAAGAAAGATTTAACACTTATTAGTCTTGATATAAGTTCAGCATTTGATTCAGTAAGTTGGGACTATCTGTTTACCTTAATGAAGTGCACAAACTTCTCGGATGCATTTGTAAATCTAATTGAACATTTATACAAAGGAACGTTGGCTTATATTAAGGTAGGAACATATGTTTCACAAAAAATACCCATTCTTAAAGGTACAAAACAAGGATGTCCACTTTCTCCACTATTATTCACTTTAGTAATGGAGCCTTGGGCTAATTTGTTCAGAAACAGTACTGACATAGAGGGTTTTGAAATAGATGAAAATACAACATCCAAAATTCAACTTTTTGCAGATGATGTTCTAATTACATCAGCAGGATCTAATTCTTCTATACAGTCTCTATTTGATAACATGATGAATTTTAAAAGTATTTCTGGTTTAATATTCAATGAAGAAAAAATTAAAATACTACCTATATATACACGAAAAAATATTCTCATTAGTGATTTTACTAAATATGTACCCAATTCAGGTCAGATAACTTATTTAGGTATAATATTATCTAAAGATATTAAATCTATTATATATAATAATTATAATACCTGTTTTCTTAATATACAAAATCTTTTTAATACCTGGAATAATGTGTTTTTTACTATGGAGGAGAGACTTACAATTATTAAAATTATAATATTCCCCAAGATTTTATACTTAATACAATCAATAATACTTCCACCTACAAAATAATTATCAAGAAACTGAACACACTAATGTTAAATTTCTTATGGGCACCTAATAGACCTAGGATTGCATTAAAGAAACATACTAATAGCTGGTCTCAAGGGGGTATTTCTTTTCCAGACTTTAATTTATATACTATCTCTTCTATTGTAAAAGTTATTACTTTATTAATAGATCAGTCATATGTCACAAAATGGAAAGATTATTGGGAGCTAATTAGTATACACTTCATGAAAATCTCCTTAACACATAAAAATATGATTGTAAATAACTCCATGTTATGGTTACTAAAGGAATTTTGTACTTCACCTATTACACCTAAACATATGGTTTGTTACCCATTAAATATTATTATTAGTTATCGTAACTTTATATTCATGCACCCTAAGTATAGGGAATGGAATTTTATTGTATTTCCTATAATGTATACTCAGGGTATGCTTTTGTCATCTACTTCTGAAGGAACTCATTTAGCTATAGATAATGATCTAAAGTACTGGTATCAGTTGATATCTGATAATAAAGTTAAAAATCTAGATTTCTTAAAACAAGAATTTGATCTAAGAGAAACTTGCTGGTTAGAGGTTCAGACCTTTAGACAACATCTCATTAATAAAATAGATTTAATTTCTATAACTGTTAAAGAATCTATTCCAACACTGATTGATTACTTGATATTAAATTTACAACATAAAGTTTCTGATAAAGGTAAACTTTCATACATACATAAAGTTATCAGACAAGAAACTTTTACAGTGTAGATTCATACTGGAATTATTTCACTTCTATTAATGGGGACCCACCAAATCAACAAGATAAACAATATATATTGGAATCTGCTTATAGAACTACGTCTTCCATTGTCTGGAGACTTTATACATGGAAATTTTACATAGATCTTTTATACACCTTTGATGATGAATAAAATAAATAATAAAGATAATCTATGTAAGAGATGTAATGTAGAAATTAATGCTGACTGGGCTCATATGTTTTATGACTGTATAAAATTGAAAGAATACTGGAAGTCAATTAATGAATTTTGCAGGCTCTTTTACAGATAATTTCATTATTTCTAAATCTCTTATATTATTCAACACACCTGTACCTCAAAGTGTTAAAAAGGTTAAGCTTCCCTTGTTATGGTCTATTCTAGCAGTGGCTAGGAAAATAATAACTAGAAATTGGATTTCAGATACACCTCCTTCGTTCAATGAATTTAAAAATGTTATGAATATAGTGTGCCATATGGAAATAAACACAATTAGGACTAGAACAAATAGAAAAACATCTTATTTTATTGTATGGGATAATTTACAAAATTTGTTAAAAAAATTTTAATTTCAATAGCATGGTATTTTAGTTTAATTAATTGATCTGATTGTAGTGGATGTCTTTGTAAATACTTTAGTTGTTTTGTTGAATATTATAATAATACCTATTTTTAATTACTTGTATAAAATTGTTATGATATTTCTCTTATATGTTAAAACAATAAACCTGTTTTGAAAAAAAAAAAAAAAGAAAGGTCTCAGTGAGACCAATAAGTGGTGTGGAAATCATGGCTAGAAGCTTAACACCACAAAATGCATCATCATCCTCTTTGGTAAAACACTCACTTCTCAGTAAGTTCCATATCAATGGGAGTTCAATGAACACTGTAGGCATTATAAGAGATCTGGGGACACAGGTTGACAGCAACTTCTCCTTCAAGCACCACATTGCCACTGTGGTCAGGAAGTCCTTCCATATGGCACATTCCATTTCCATGTCTATATCATATTATCATACAGTGTAAATACCAAATGCTATTTCATCGTACTGATAATATTGAAACAACAAAATATCTAACAAACAGAACAGTGAATTTTTTCCCAGGGAAAACATTCGCTGCTTCGTAAAAAAAAAAAAAAAAACATAAACACAAATTTAAGTGGTGGGCTTCTCCCCCCGCACACCCCCATCTGGGGGGCTGTGCCCCCCCCACCCCCCTACTTAAATATACCAACTCCAAGATCGCACCATAGTGGAGGAAATGGCAAAGTCCTGAAGACAGCCCACCAAATTTTTTCCCTGGGAAAAAATTTGATGTTCCGTGACTTTGCTATTTTGCCATTTCGACAGTATCAGATCAACTAAATAGCAGTTGCTATTTAGTCCATTTGATAGCGCCATATAGAGCCCCATTACCAAGAGTTTTGCATCCAGGAAGACAGAGGTAATAATCTCTGTCTACTGTTCCCTCATTAGACCACTCCCCAAGTATCATGGCCCATTTGCCATGTACCTCACTAGACACCTGGTACAGCTGGAGAAGCCACAGAAGCACTTCACAAAGGGGTTCCTAGGCATTAAACACACATCCTACACAGACAGACACAGCAGACTCAAGCTATTCTCTGCATCATATCACCTAAATAGCAGCTAGCTGTGCTTGAATTACAATGCCATGTCTGACTCAGCTGGTTTAGAAATGCTACATATAAATCCATCCACACCACACACTGATATAAATCCATCCACACCACACACTGTAGAGATCTCTACCTCAGTACCACAATCACCACAACATGCTGGTGGGACAGGTCCCTCACCAAGAGACTGCACATGCCCTGGAATACACTTCTCATACATGTCATGCAGAGCACCTAGCTGACCCTATTCCAGAGAAATCTTGATGAGTGGATGGGTAATAGACAGTTCAACCCAAGGATCACTGCAGTGGCTATACTTGATATAAGCACCGGGACATAATATCGGGTGGCACAATGGCAGGGCCCTTCTATGTGCTAGGCTTGTGGGCCATTACCATTACGGGCTTGCTCCTGGGCCATTACCTACTACACACTTGTGAACCTATAAGAATAATGACATCAGCAGGACTGATAAAGTAGTGCAATGGGTGTTAAACTTATCAAAATGCCCTGTCCTACAAACAGACACACATACCCAGACCAGATGTGAAAGTAGAACCCCTACCTAACTGGTGATTTGTACCATAGTGTTATGCAGTTACTGCATGTGTTACAGAGCTTACTTAGCTAAAAGTTCACCAACGGGGCTGATATGGGAAATTACATCAGCAGGACTGATAAAGTAGGGCAGCAGGTGGGAAACATATCAAAATACTTCTACTTACAAACATACATACACACACATTTGCCAGACACAAGAGTAGACCTCCTGCCAAACCAGTCATTTGTACTATAATGTTAAGCATTTATCACTTGCACTAATGAGCTTACAGGACTGACAGCTGGCCAAGGTTGCTGATAAGGGACTGACATCATCTGGACTGATAAGGCGGGGTACTGTGAAGTGTCGTGGGTGGGAATGGCATAAAACTATTTCACCTATGAACAAACAAAATCACAACTCCCTCAGTCTTGCGCACACAGCTGTCAGACACACTTCTACATTTGCCAGGACTGAGATTAGAATTCCTATCTAACTAGTTATTTGTAGTACCATGTTATGCAGTTATTGCATGTGCCACAGAGCTTATGGGGCTGATGCCTGAGGGAAGGCACTTCTAAGATGATTGATATCTGCAGAACTGCTAAAGTAGGGAAAGGAGAAGTGTACTGGGTTGGAATGGACCCAAAGGCTTTTAGTTGTGAACATACACACACAAACACACTTTTACATTTCCAGGACTGAGATTAAAACTCCTACCTAACTAGTTATTTGTACTATCATGTTATACAGTTATCGCACATGCCACAGAGCTTATGGAGCTGGACCTAACAAAAGTAACTTTTATGCTGATGAACATCTTCAGGACTGCTAAGGTGGGGCAATGGAAAGTGCACTAGGTGGGGAAGGCCTGTTCATTCCTAGACCCTACTGATATTTCTCCAAGTGTATGAGCATGCCCAGTATGTCCTTCTATAATACATGTGGGACTCCATTCCAAGGATTGTTGTACTCCAGTCCAGTTTGTTTTGTGCTACAGCCATACCGCTCAACCTGTTGGTGCAGGATATCTGGAGATAGCCTATCCAATTGTGGGAATAATGGGCCATACAATTATTGCGATAATTTTTCTCAGTAATGTATAGGTTGCTAGGGTTACAGGGCTTGTTTTAGCAGATATCTATTATATATGCCATTTGACACTGTCATGTATTGTTTCAGTACCTGGTGAAATACCTCCTCAGATCATCACAGTGATTTACCAGAGGAATACAGGATGGATGATGCACACGCAAGGTTATGGTCCAAATGCTACACATTCTTGCACAATCCAGCCTGTTGAGGGGTGTGCCTATAAGCAATTGACTGTTGGTGCTGTGGAAATGGTCCAGCACATTGATGACATATTACAATGGTGGAATCTCTGTGCATTTATGTTCTGGCCTGATCTTTGTTCCAGTCCACAGTGTGGTAATATAAGTCAGACAGGATCAGGGTGACAGGAAAACTCCAGATAGATTTGTAGGGGATAGGATATGTGTGTGGGGGGTATGTTCCCTGGGCAGATATGTTTGCCTATAGCTACCAGTACTTTTCATTGGACTTTCCTCAATGGTTGACTGCACTTGGATGGTCTTCTATGTGTTAGACTGTTTGACCAGCCTGGAAGTGTGCGTTTGTCACATATATATGTATGGCCCACCTCATTTTGCTTGGATGGCCACATGTTGGGGTCAGGATGTTCCATACGATGAGTGATCAGGGAGGAGTGTGTTACTCCCCATGGTTGTGGCCCAGGGTTCTGTGGGTGCAGACATGTCACCATCTTCCAGGGTTAGGCCTGCGTGCAGCGGATGCATTCTCATGTTTAAACTCCTTGCCCTGCCTGTTGACTGTACAGAGTATCACAGAATGTCCACATCCATGACTCATATATTTTGTTGGTTACCCAAACAAGTGTGGTTTTCCAGCAAAAGTGTTTTGCAAGTCACTCAGGGTTGAAGTCAGATATTACTGACAGTTGACATTGCAGTTTCAGACTTCATACCCATCAGACATCCCATGCTACTAAAAATCATTCCATCAACTTTATAACATTATTAAAGCAGTATTTCACACATGTCCTTCTCTTTGGACCTTCATCACCCCATTATTCATGGCTTTTTCCTGATTTCTGGCTCCCTGAGGCTGGCAGGTTTGCTCCTAGCAGTTGTCAGCATGGCCTTTCTTTGCATTTTGTGGACTGTGTTATGTTAGTGTTACGGACCCTGTGGTATTCCCTAAAGGGTACTGTGGGTGAGGCATAGACATTTTCCAGAGGACTGTAGGCCAGTTGTGACAGATGTAGGCCATCTGTAGCAGGGCAGTGCATTCTAATGATCATATGTTCCCAGGCTGCTGGCAGGAGACACCTCTGGGATGGCACCAGTAATTTGACTGTGGGTGTTACTGACAATTGCTTTCTGTTACTATTGTGCCATCACTCTGGGTGACAGCTGAATGCTGCTTAAGTCTAGGAATATGTTACTGCATTTCTATGGGACTATGGGGGGGTGACATGTCTGTACATGATACACATCTGCACAGACTGTGCTGATATTTGCTTAACATTTTGGTCCCATGTAGCATAGTGGTGTACCCTATCTTTAAGACTACAGCCATAACAGTATCAACTACAAGTCAGATTGTTCTGGCATAGACATTTGTAGTTTCAGGCTTCTTACTTTTCAGAGCCATACTCCCACTGCCAGACCTGCTGTGATTTCACTGTGTAAAAGTCTGTGGGAGATTTCATGGACGTTGCCATGTGGGGGCCTTTGCCAGGCATTTCTGTATGGTTGCCTACAGCTGATGTGCTGTGTGGGTTTGGTGTTGGTTATGGGACCCCCACTCTGACATCCATGCATGTGTCCTATGACCCCCCCCCCCAGTTATTTGGCTCACCACATATACTGCAGTGGTATTTGTCGACTAGGGTGGTACTGCATGGTGTGGGTAGGGCAGTACTGGGACACACATCCTGCTCTTCCAAAGAGCTGTCAGTTGTCTGCTGCTATCCCATTTAGCCACCCCATTCCCTTACATGCTTGATCAATACAATAGATATGCTATCAGAAACTTCCACTCCATTAGTTTAATTTGTTATAGAGACTGGCTTACCTTGTGCCTGCAGCTGTTGTGAGGGTGGTACTTGAGGGCTGACTATGTCAGATGCACACAATACACTGCCTATACATGGTCAGGTATAGGCGGTGGGATGTTTGGCATCTATTTTACTGTGTGCATGAGTCAGAGAGAGATCAGTCTTTGGGGCCATACAGTGTCAGTGTATGTGCTATGCATTGCCTCTTTGCTGAGGCCAGCGCATACTGGGCATGTCTCCATCTGCCTACAGGGGCAGGCTCAGGATATTCCTCCTCCGAGTCCCTTTGTGCCTGTGGAGGCCTTGACAATGGTGGGGGGCCTGTGTGGCCCTTCCCCATTTTGTTCCTGCTGCAGCTGTTTCTGCAGGATCATATTGTGTAGCATGGCACATACCATGACCATGTGTACACATGTGGCTGGAGAGTACTGCAAGGCTCCACCGATTATGTCAATGCAGCGGAACCGTGACTTGAGCATCCCAAACACATGCTCTATAATGATCCTAGTTTGTGCGTGTGCCTCATTATGGCATTCTTGTGTTGGTGTGTGTGCATTTCTGATGGGTGTCATCATCCACGGCTCCAGTGCGTAGCCAGCATCCCCCACTAAATGGCCATATGGGATGTCCCCCCGGCAAATCACTGCTACAGCTGTGAGGAATGCCAGATGTGGGAGTCGTGATAGTTTCCAGGGCAGCCAGCAGACACATTCATGATAATGCCCTGGGCATCACACATGACATGGCAGTTGATGGAGTGGAACCTCTTGCAGTTTATGTAGACCCTACCCCGGTCACCAAGTGGTGCTTTGATGTGGATGTGTGTGCAGTCTATGGCACCCAGTACCGCTGGGTAGTCTGCTACACTGTGGAAGAGACACATATTGTGGGTAGTCTCCTCACGGGTGGTGGGGAATTTAATGTGCTCCTCAGCATGTGATCGCATGGCATACAGGAACTAGTGGAGTATCCTGGATGCAGATGCCTGTGAGACCCCTATGATATCTCTAGTTGGTCTTTTGAAAGTACCTGTAGCTAGTATTCTTAGAGCTACACATACCTTGGCATCCACTGGGATGGGTTCCCCCTCTGCTTGTTCTAGATGTGAGGCAAGGACAGCACAGCTCCACAATTTGCTGCACTATGTCCCTGTCCACCCTGTAGCACTCTACTATCTCCAGATTGTGTAGCCCCTGGTAAGCTACCCTGGACCTGAAAATTCTTCTCCTCCTCCTCATAAGTCTAGGGCAGTTGTCAGCATTGTCCTCTTCACCATCCTCAGCCTCTTGCGCATACTGATGTATGGGGCGACAGCAGCCACTAACATTTTGTTAGTTTTGTCAGGTAAAATTTCTATCTGTGTACACTGGTGGTGTAGAGTTTGTGGGAAAAACAGACTGAAAGATGTTTGCATTGTTTATAGTGGTGTGCCGCAGATGCTGCCTGTGTGATTGGCTGCGTATGATACATTCCACCTGCCAGCTCTATTACTTGTATTTGAGTGCCTCTATTCTGCTATTTCCCTTTTTTTCTTGTTCCATTTGCTATTTCCTGTATTTATTTATTTATTTTTTGTGGTTTAAATCCCTGTGCGTGACACGCAAACCCATTTAGACAAGGTAAATAACATTATACAGTCTCAGACACACACCCTTGCTTACAAATACACAGTGCTGTCATTTCCTGTATTTTTTTTAAGTCCCAGTGCACGCCGCGCAAACCCGTTTAGCTAAGTTAAACACATTTTAGCAGAAATGTCCCTCCCTGGACGCGAACATGCTCTTCATTTCATGGTGTAAGACATTGCAGCCTCAGACATACCCCCTTGCTTAGCCGTGCTTAGCTAAATGCAAACCCAGCCAACAGAGCTCCAATGTGCTTACAGCAAGCATGATACACCCCCTCTTCATGTTAGTTGCTCCTTCTGCCTACATATTCCTTTTCTAGCACCTACATGGCTAGGTGCAGGTTTTGGAATTAGAATATTTTGCGATTCAGTAACATTCCCCTCATTTGCATACCCCACTGCCTTAGCCCATAGATACTGCCTTTCCCCTTGACAACCACTGTCACCTGGCTGCATGCCATATACTATAATGGCAAAATGCAAATTTTCTTTAAACTTGGGTTTTCACCTTTTTTTTTTTTTTTTTATTTTTGACACTATCATGTTTGGGCGCCACTACACTATGAAGCAGCCGAGATCAGCTACAAAAAACAAACAAATATTTTTTATTAAAATTAAACATTTATTCATGCCAATGATGGCCATATATTTGGCCACTGGCATGCCTACAGATGTGAATACATGATTTTATTTGTGCTGTCATGCCTCCATTTTCTTTTTTGCAGAAATGTTTTCATTTAGTAACTGAACACATTTCTGCTCTGACACTGTAACTGCACAGAGACCTGGCAGCTTCCTGAATTGATAATTCACCTCATTTGCATGGTTTTCACCTGTAAATGAGGTGATTAGCATGCCACATGGTCTTCCATGCAGGAACAGTGTAGACAAGCTTGTGCACGTCGGATCAGCTGTTTGCTGAATCACTCTGAGGCCAAACTTTGTGCAGGAGATGCTACACTGTTCCTGCATGGAGTTTTAGCTTTCCTGAACCCTGCGGCACAAGTCTGCCCTGATAACTCAGATTTTTGAGGCCATTGGTCTTTTTTTTAATTTATGAATGTCTGAAGTGTCTGAAGTTGTGTGATATGTTTAGATAAATACATGTCAAAAGGTGCATTATATTAAATAATTGGTCTGATAAGATATGAGTAAAGGAAAATTAAGACTTATTGAATCTAGTGGATGTACCTTTGAGAATTAAATTGACCAGATAAAAAGTTTTCCGGACTACTGTGGAGACATGGTCAAATGATAAGGAATTATCAGCAAGAGTACCCAGATCCCTTACAACAGTGTCTGATTGGTGGTGTAGTACCTGATTGGTGGTGTGCATCTTTTAAACAGTAAGTGAAACGGTTTTGTTTACCAAAATGAATTAGGCTGCATTTTGTACAACTCAGCTACTGACTTACTACAATCTTTTCCACTGAGGATTCACTAATAGAAAGCACCTGAATAATCTCTAAATATACTCTAAATGACATGCATTTTGATGAGTTGGCTGTCTGTATTTTTACAATATATACCTTATATTGATTGTAACATAAAAATTCCTAACTCCCCAAAACTGACAATTTGAGTATTTTCTTAAATTACTATATAGGTTTATCATTTTGTATTGGGTGTAATTTCTGTATTTTCTATATTTTATGCTTGTAGTTCTGTTAAGTGGAGCTTTTCTCCCTGAGCCTCCACTGAAAAAGGACATTTGTCCAGTCGGACTTCCCAGTAAACAAATGTAAAATAAATAAATAAATAAATAATTTGAGGCCACTGTCCTTGCACCAATTGTTAACATGGTCTAAGCTGTGTTGCAGCAATTGTGAGTAGCTGAAGATCAAATAACACCACACAATTTACAGTCATCTGCAAACTTCAACAAGCCAGAAGTGCAGTCCTGAAGGTCTAAGAAATACATGCCAAATAGGACAGCGCCCATAACTGAGCCCTTTGGGACACTGCTGGTAACTGTTTTGTGTACAGAGGTGGCATCTCCTACTCTAACCACATGGGGTCTGTCAGACAACCGGTTAGCTATCCATCTTACAATATAGGGATTTATATTCAGATTTACATGTCTATCAACAATGCTTGCATGGGGAATAGCGGCAAAGGCCTTGGCCAAGTCAAGTTATGCTGTATGTACTGCATAACCACTATAAACTGCTTCAGTTACTTTTTCAAAGAAACTAATGAGGTTAAAGAGGCAGGACCTTCCTTTGATAAACATAAATTAATGAAGATTCGGGTTAAGAGATTTTCAATGTCCAAATTACTGAAGCCTGAGATAATATACCCCATATCTTTACCTGTGAGGTTAGTGAGACTAATGTACCATAGTTTCCATGGGTTGTGGTGGGGCGACCCTTGTCTCATGGCGTTCCAATAGTTGTTTTCCAGGCTTCAGGAATGTAACTACTGGAGAGGATTAAAGTATTTAAGTAGGGGAGCAGAAAGGCCATATTTGTTAATGAGAATCAGGCAACCTGGTATGTTGTCAGGGCCTATGAATGAAGTATTCTTAGTTTTTGAAAGGACTGAGAGAACTTGTTCCCTAGTAATTCATTACATTTTTTTTCTGAGCTAAATTTTCATGCAATTTAAGTTCATTATGGAAGAACTTCAAATGAACAGGCTAAACATTTCAGGCGAATGCTTTATGAAACAACATTTAATCCAAGAACATCAGACTCCTAACTATAGCATCTTTCACACTTAGGGTAGTGTAACATATGGTGACGATTTGGACATATATGGTGTTGAAACATATGGTCAAGGGTTTTGAGTTACAATAAAGATAAACGGAATGGAAGAAGAATTAAATGATAGCTTAAAGAAATGAAGCTGAGACTGCTGATAAGCTAGAATGTATGTATAGTTAAAAACAACAAACAACTGGAACAGACTACATGAGCTGTTCATGAAAGAGAAAATAAAACAGGTATTTAAGAGGAATGGATCAGCACTTAGAAAATTAAACTGCATACTAACAGTAAAAACAGTAAATTCTGAATCCTGCTATTTTACTAGAAAACATTTTGGCAGGTCAAAACAAAACAAGCAATGCCCCCATATCAGTGCTACTAATATGTACTATTTCTGAGGCTGCTGTACCCCAAAAAGGAGAAAATTCTCTAAGATACTGAAACCATATTATTAGTATTTATTCGTATTTATATTTAAACTCTTGCTGTTCTAAGAATTGCAGTTTCCATTCTCAGATGGCTGCTAGGTAGGGAAAATGAGGTCTGTGATAGTGAGACAGTTAACAGTCTTAGAGCTTACCAGAGAATGGCTATTCCTCCTCTATGTTAAGAGTAGACATTTGAGATGATTTGGGGCACCTACTGAGAATTCATCTTGAATGTCTCCCACAAGAGATGGGTCTGGCATGCCCAAATGAGAGTATGGTCTTGGGTAGTCCTATGACAAAATGGAGATATATTACCTCCATTATCTTGGCTGGAAACACACAGAAATCCCACAGAATGAGATGGAGACTGTTCTAGAGGATAGGGAAATCTGATCTATTTTGCTAATATCACTACCACTGTGATCAACCTGATAACTGGTTTTAAAAAATGGCTGGCTGGATGAGTGGGTTGATGGAATGGTAATTAATTATTAATTTTCATAATGCAGAGAAAGTACAGGTTTAATGTTTGTTGCATTTATTATGTTTTTATAGAGTAGATCGGTGAGCTGAGCACAATCTCCACATGTTTAAGCAAATCATTGATCCAATGCAACAACTGTATCTTTTATAAGAAATAATGCTTTAGCGTATTTGTCGTATTGTCTTTAAGAGTGTTTATTGTATTTTCACAGAGGTTAACCAGTTTGGTGCTTCTGAATATTTTGTAATATAAGAGAGAAATATGTTTGCAAAAGAAAGAGTGCAAGGTGTACTTTATTTCTTTACAAAGCTTATCTGTACCTTAAACATTTGTCACAAGATGACAACCAAGGCTATCCTACACTTGGATGACAGGAGTTGTGGTGAGTGCCTTTGCATCATTATTTATCAGTGCAGTTGGCTGAATCTGTGTGAACTTGTATTGTGCAGAAACATGCAGCACTATTGTGTTTTTTTCACGTCTCCCATTTGTTCTCTGACTGTGGAGTTGGTATCTTTAAGTAACGAGGAGAGGCCGTAAAGCTCCCAACATGGATGGTGCACCTGGGATTAATCTTTTATTCTACATCCTTGTGTTTGAAAACAAAAGCCATGAACTATACTACAGTTATTCAGTTTAATATAGGTAAAGTGACAACAAGTATAAAGTGCTTGTTAAATGTGTGTGCACTGTGCCTTGTAATTATCTTGCACTAATTTGTGTACGATATCTTGGACATTCTGTGGATTTAATCAGTGCAGCTAGAAGTCTTTTCCACACATGACACGTGATATGTGTTATCTTGGATCTGTGATATCTTGGACATTCAGTGGATTTTATCAGTGCAGCTAGAAATCTTTTCCACACATGAAACGTGATATGTGTTATCTTGGATCTGTGATATATTGGACATTCTATGGATTTAATCAGTGCAGCTAGAAATCTTTTCCACACATGACACGTGATATGTGTTATCTTGGATCTGTGATATCTTGGACATTCAGTGGATTTTATCAGTGCAGCTAGAAATCTTTTCCACACATAACACGTGATATGTGTTATCTTGGATCTGTGATATCTTGGACATTCAGTGGATTTTATCAGTGCAGCTAGAAATCTTTTCCACACATGACACGTGATATGTGTTATCTTGGATCTGTGATATCTTGGACATTCAGTGGATTTTATCAGTGCAGCTAGAAATCTTTTCCACACATGACACGTGATATGTGTTATCTTGGATCTGTGATATCTTGGACATTCTGTGGATTTAATCAGTACAGCTAGAAATCTTTTCCACACATGACACGTGATATGTGTTATCTTGGATCTGTGATATCTTGGACATTCTGTGGATTTAATCAGTACAGCTAGAAATCTTTTCCACACATGACACATCTTGCACTAATTTGTCTGTGATATCTGGGACATTCAGTGGATTTAATCAGTACAACTAGAAATCTTTTCCACCCATGACACGTGATATGTGTTATCTTGGATCTGTGATATCTTGGACATTCAGTGGATTTTATCAGTGCAGCTACAAATCTTTTCCACACACGACACGTGATATGTGTTATCTTGCATCTGTGATATCTTGGACATTCTGTGGATTTGATCAGTACAGCTAGAAATATTTTCCACACATGACACATCTTGCACTTATTTGTCTGTGATATCTGGGACATTCAGTGGATTTAATCAGTACAGCTAGAAATCTTTTCCACACATGACACATGATATGTGTTATCTTGGATCTGTGATATCTTGGACATTCTGTGGATTTAATCAGTACAGCTAGAAATCTTTTCCACACATGACACATGTGATATGTGTCATCTTGGATCTGTGATATATTGGACATTCATTGGATTTAATCAGTGCAGCAAGAAATCTTTTCCACACATGACACATCTTGCACTAATTTGTCTGTGATATCTTGGACATTTAGTTGATTTAATCATTACAGCTAGAAGTCTTTTCCACATATGACAAACTGTACAGGACAGGTTATACCCATTTGCTTCTCTAGTTGTTTTAAGATAATGTCTAACTTATTGTATGTCCAGAGCATGACTATCATTAAGAAAAGAGCTTTTATGATATTCAAATAGCTGTTGTGAGTCAATGATCACCAGCAACATAAGAAGTAGTTCTGAAAATTATAGGCCAGTGATCCTGTCTACAGTGGTGCTAAAACGATACAAGATGTCCTAAATACAATTCTTATAAGCTTCTTGGGTCAAAACTATTTTTTTTAAAGAGAGAGCCTATCAGATTAGCATGATTCAGTTCTGTGACTTTGTGGACATGCAGATAGAAGACCCTTTGTATGTGTTCTGTCAGAATTTTAGCAACATTTTTAATTCATTCCTAAATACTCCTTGCAAAGTTCAGAGAACCTTGTATAGGTAGAACACTGTGTGGATGAGACATGGTTAAGTACCAGTAAACGAGGGCAGTAATCAGATAGGATCAGCTATCAGACAGTAAGAAGGTGGCAAGTGATGCTTTAAAGGAGGGTGATCACTGGCTGAAGTTTTCATCACTGATTTCATACAAGGCATAGAAAACTGCATCAAACTCTTTATAGATAATACTAAGGTAATAGACCCGGTGGTAAATATGGGTCAAGGCTGTCCTATACTTGGATGAGAGCAATTGCGGAGACTGGCAGCATGGCATTAAAAGTTGGCAAGTGTTCTTCAACTAATCCCAGTGTAAGATATTGAACCCTGGGAAAAAAACCCATGGTCAGAATATGTCACTGGATTAGAATGAAAAATAGAACAGCAAAAGGATGTAATGATACTATAATTAAAAAAAAAAATAAAAGTATTAGACTCTTTATGAGAGGGTAGCAGGAAAGTAACTTAAATGCTAGGATATGCAGCTATAATCTGAATGCAGAGACAGAATGATGACAATGGGAAGGTGGTAGATATATGTTCTTGTGCAGCTCTAGAGTCAAAGGTTACTGTGCTGGAGAAGGTAGCATGGCAAAAGAGGAAAAGGGAACGTATTATTTTCTTTCACAGGAAAAGACAAAAGGTAGGAGAATACAATGTGAGCACACAAGACACTACACAGAAAATATGAAGGGATTTGGCAAAGTTGGTCAGCTTGAAAGCACAGTGTCATCTTGTTATGCACAAATAGTTTTATTTTTTCAAATGCAGTGCAGCTAACAGATTAAATCAGTTAGTGCAATGTGTTTTAGATGCTAAGACAGTTGGGTCTTTTAAGCAGCTTGGGATTTTGAGAGGGCTCAAATGGAGATGAGAAGGTGTCTGAATTAAATCCAACACTTATGCAGAATAACTAGTTTATGTAATATAAACTGAATTAATTTTTCAAGAAAGCTGGTCATTTTGCTTGAAGATCATGTGATTCTTTTACCTACTGACCAGGTAAATTTAAAAGGAACAAGAGAGTCAGGATGTCATTACAAATTCCAGAATATGATAATGTAAGCTGGAATTCACAGGGACCCATAGCATTTGCCATATTTGTCTCTGTCTTCAGCAGCCCTACTCAATTTGGCTTTAAAGACCTCTGCTCACTATGGCACTAAAGACTTTAATAACTGCACCTGACAGGTCTTCGCATAATTACCACTTTAAAGACTTTAATAACTGCACCTGATGGTGCGCAAATGTAAACACTGCTGACCTTTTGCATACTTTAATGACACTGAAATGCTAACTATGACATTTAGGTTTAGATTCAGACAGAAGGCACTTTGTTGAGCTGCTGCGTAGAATTTCAGCCTTAGGACTTGCATGCCAGATTTTTTTATTTGCTAATTTGAATATATTATTGTCTACGATACTTTTGCCAATATCCAGTATTAGCTTACAGGTTTAAGGGCAATTACTGATAGTGAGTTCCATACTTGTTAGATTATATTTTCTTTTTCTTTGCTATCAGGCTATAAATAAATATCATTAAACATTAATTGGGAAATCAGGGTGTCTACCTAATATAGGAAGACTGCTTTTTCTTCTGGAAATTCATGTTCTCAACATGTCGTTTTGATACCTGATAGCACTAAGGCAACCTCTACTGCCTGCATTAGTTTAACTTCTCTTCAATGTATGCCTTTGCCAAAGTAGAAGATTAAAGTTTTACTCTATCCACTGTAAAAGTGTTTTGTACTGTGAAGCAGCCTGTTTTAATTATAAATAAAGGCTGATGTGAGCATTGCTGCCACTAAGCAAATCTAAATATTTTATAGTTATATTAACAGCTCTCAAGTGCACAAGTATGTTACAAATTTTCAGACTGACAAACCCTAACTTAATGTTATCGTAAAAAGAACAGATATTTTATCATTATCACAACTGGAATACTAAATATACCCCTTCAAGTAAATTTTAATTTTGAATACTGCCGAGACAAGTTTACCAATTTGTTTTATTAAATTATTAGTAGATCACATGCTCACATTCTATCACACCAAAAGTGGCTGTCCTTACCGCAGCCTTTCCAGTACTTCTACTAATTTTGGGCAGGTATGACTGAAGCAGTCACAGTTTAGCCACTACATTTTTACCAAAAGCTGTATGCATCACTAGCCTGCACAGTTTTACAATGGCGATATTTAGAAATCTTTAAAATCCTTTCTATCTTTCTCTGCAGTCCACATGGAAGCTTCTCCTCCCCCTGCCTGTGTGCTCTCTGGCTTTAGAAGGTACTCTGTAAGACATACAGTTGTATTTATTGCTGTTTACACTGCTAATAAGCACTGTCTGTTAGTGCAGATTTAACTGTGTTTGCTAAAAGTTGCTTTATCTGTACAAGCTACTGCATTTACTCCTAATACTACATTACAGTTTTTTTAAAAATGTTTTCTGTTCTGCTTACAGAGCGTAGTTAACTGTGTTTATTAAAAGTTTCTTTATACTTCCGCGGTGGTGCAGTGGTAGCATTGTTGCCTCACAGCAAGAGGTTCTCCCATTCGATTTTCGGCTTGGGTTGGGAGTGCCTTCTGTGTGGAGTCTGTATGTCCTCCCCGTGGTCAAGTGGGCATTCGAAAGACATGCGTTGAATGGGCATGCCTTTGTTGAAGGTTGGGCATTGGGCTGGCAACTCAACACCATAAAAAAAACAGCTGCCAATCATTAGCAGACTGGAGTTCTGCTGTGGTGACTCCTAACCTGGAAAAGCCGAAAGACTAACAACAACAACAACATTAAAAGTTGCTTTATCTGTATAGGCTATTGCATTTACTCCTATTGCTTCATTACAGTTTTTTTAAGAATGTTTTGTGTTCCGCTTACAGGGCTTAGATAACTGTGTTTGCTTATATTTGCTATTTCTGTACAACCTACTGCATTTACTTTTAGTGCAACATTATCTGTTTAAAGTGTAGTATCTGCTCTCCTTTCATGACTTAGTCAATTTGGAATACTGTTATTGCAACACTGGTTATTTCTTGTCTGTATTATACCTCACTTATCCTCTGATTCTCTAGGGTTTTGTTAGGTCTGGTCTCTCATGTATCTTTTTTTCCTTTCTTGGTCTAACCTTTTGTATGTGTTCCCCCTTATCTCTTGAAGCTTCTCCCGATGGGTTAAACACTCTGTGGTCATCCTCTCCCCAGCAGACTTGACCAGCAAAATACCTTGTGAAAGAGTTATAAATCTGCTTAAGCTACCTGCCTGAAGCAGCTCCAAAAACCAAACTAAAAAGCATAGCTTTCTAGCTCAACTGTAGGTGTTCCTTCTACTGCAACTTATACATACTTTGAATCTTTTTTTAAAACTATCTGCTTTTAAAAAAGTGAACTGCTCCTTGTTATTTAAAGTATTACTACAGGGCAGGTGAGCATACACACAGGTTAGTTTTTCTGGCTGTAGTAACTTTGGCCACCAGGAGGCAGCACAATGGCAGCAGTCTACCATATTCCTTGCTGTTTTAACTAACAATAATAACAATAGCTTTTAGTTTAATGTTATTTTAACTCTCAATTGTTCCAGTATATGTAGATTTAATGTTGCCAGACTCACTCTAGAGTGTTATTTAACCCCTAGTACATCTTCTGTACCATTTGTCTCCTGTTTTTAAATTTATATCTGCAAGATTTCCATCTTTGGCTTGCTCTCTTTTTACCTCTTCAACTCTGATTTTCACAGTTGCTTCCTTTCTAATTGTAATTTTTAGTGCTGTTTCACACTGCTGACTTGACCCTGTCAGTACTGGTTCCAACTAGCTAGGCCCCTGTGATATCCATCTCCAGTCTCCCTCCAACCCCTCTCCCAGTTTCCTTCACTTTCTTTTCTTTCCAGCCCCTCCCCCAGACTCTTTAACTTTGCCTTCCTTCCTGTGGTGCCAGCTTTACCTCTATGAACCACTCTAATCCTTTCCTTATACCACTGCTAGAACATCCCTTGACCCCTTGCATACTTTCCTCTGAACTTACCTTCCACTCCACTGATTGTTTTTTTTTTTTACCTTGATTCTTCCTTCCCTTGGTTCTACCCACTCCGTTTGCCCTGCAGGCTCACTCCGCTCTCCTACCCTACCCCAAATCTCACCCACCCAATACCCCTACACTTATACTTAGTTAGCCACTCCCACCACTTCCACCATCCAATCCAAACTACCCATCATACCCCCAAAATCCCCTCCCACAGTTCACCCAGTAAAGTAAGCCTACCCTTCAGAGTTTACTGCCAAAGACAACTTATCCTGAAAAACTACCAAACAATTAACCTAAACCATAATATCTTACTCAAATAAACTAACTTGCCAACTTAACTCACCCCTTACTTCTACTCTAATAACCATCATAACCCTCAAACCTCTATCCCCACTTACTCAAATAATACTTCTAATTATCTTAACTTACTTAGACTATATCACTAAACCTACTAATGCAAACCATTCTCCCCATTTCACATCACTACACTCTCCTCTACAAAGTACACATCTACTGTTACTCGTATATCTCCCAGTCTCTACCCCCTCAACACTAGCATGCTCTTCCCCTATAGACTCCTACCTAACTCTAAAAACTGTTCCCAAATACACTAGTCTAATGTCCACAAAACTCTCTACCTGTATACTACATCCCAAACAAACCAAATACCTCATCCATCATCTTATCTCTATCCTTCCCTCCGGGGACATCCACCCAAACCCAGGCCCCTCTACCACACTGAATCCACCCCTCCAACCCTAAACCTGCAGGCAACAGGTAAACTCTTCCACTTCTCAGCTCTAAATGCTCAGATCCTATGTAACAAAATTCCAAACCTTCATGCCTGGCTTCTACATAACCATACCAATATTCTCTCCATCTCAGAAACCTGGCTTAAGCCCCACATACAAGATTCTGAAATAACTCCTCCCAACTACCAAGTATTAAGGCATGACAGAACACAATAAAGGGGGGGTGTAGCACTCCTTTACTAGACATCCCTCTTAGTCACCGCCTATACCAAACCCTTTCCCAAATTTGGCAAGGCAGAAATAATAGCAGCCCTAATCCACCTAAACAAGCATAAACTCATATTTGTTCTCTCCCTCTATATTCCCCCTGGAGACAATATCTCATCCCTTGAAGATATTCTCTCTTGGGTCTCTACCCACATTACACACGAAAAGATAATCCTGGGGGATGTGAACATAAACTGGGCCACAATCCAATCTCCCACTAATTCACTCAATATTAACTTGTATAACTTTACACAAATAATCAATTCCACTACCAGGCCTTCCAAGAACTCAATTACTGGAAGCACAATAGACTGGATTCTAGTATCCCATCCTCACTATATTTCTGATAGTGGTATTGTCCTAGACTCACTAGCTGACCACATCCCCACTTTTTCCCACTGCCTCCCCTCTTCCATACAACTAACTCACATGTTTATTTCCACTCATTGCCTAAATAACTTCAATTCTGAAACCTTCTCTAATGCACTAAAAACACAAACTGGAACCCATTAAAGACTCTTCTCCTAGATAATGCACTCTCCTACTTTAACTCTACTTTCACAAACCTACTGAACTCCTTTGCCCCTCTAAAATGTATAAAAAGTAACCCTGTACCCTGGTTAACCAAAAACACCTTAGCTACTATACGACTCTGTGACAAAGCCTGGACACATTACCATAATAATAAAACCACTATTGCACTAAACAAATATAAAACACTATGAAATAAAGTAAAAAAAAAAACTATTACCTCAGACAACAAAGCCTATTTCTCCACTCTCCAAACCAACCACACCACCAATCCCAAATTATTTTGGAAAGGAATCTCATCTCTCCTCAACCCAGGAAAAAGAAAACCCTTGTCCCAACCCAGATGCCTCTGACATGGACTTAGCCACCCAATTTAACTCTTTCTTCATAGAGTCCATTAGCAAGCTAACATCGTCCTTCACCAACACCTCTATAACCCCTCATCAGTGTGCACCCATCCCTTCCTCCCCTAGCATCCCTTGCTCCCAACCTTCACCTTTCTCTATCAATCCCATCTCTATATCCACCATAAAAAAACTTCTAAAATTAAAACCTGGTTCCATTGCCCCTAATGAAATTCCCTTCTTCTTCCTAAAAGTAGCCGCAGAAGCCTTTGCTCTCCCTATCAACATACTAATTAATTGGTCTGTCTCAGAAAGCCAGGTCCCCTAGCTCTGGAAGAAAGCCTTTATTATTTCTCTCCATAAAGGTGGCAACAATAATGACATCCCAAACTTTCACCCTATCGCCATCTTATCCCCTATTTCTAAGCTACTTGAAAAGTATATGTACCAACTCTTACCCTACCTCATCAATAATAATCTTTTTACCCCCACACAACTTGGCTTTAGACCCATTCATAGTACCTCCACTGCCCTCCTCTCCTTCCTAGAAACAATCAACAAAGCCCAAGACTCCGGTCACTTCATATCCAATCTTTTCCTTGACCTCTCTAAGGAATTTGACACTATTTCCCACAACCTCCTTCTTACCAAACTCTCTAAATTTAACCTATCCCCTTCCTCTACCCAGTGGTTCTCAAGCTATCTCACAAACAGGCAACAAGCAGTTAAATGGAAAAAAGCTACCTCACCCTTCCTTAATACATCCACAGGCATTCCCCAAGGTTCCATTCTAGGCCTCCTATTATTCAATGTATTCATAAATTAATTCTTCCAAGCCATCCCAAACTCCAGTCTCATCCAATATGCTGATGATTCTATTATAATCTGTTCCACCCCTTCCATCACAACTCTTAATAATCTAACACAAGCCACCTTATCTTCCACCGAACAGTGGATGCTAGACAACCATCTAGCCCTTAATGCAACCAAAACAAAACTTATGTTCTTCAATGCATCCAAAACCTTTTCCATAGAAAAACAATCCTTCATAATTACCAACAAAAATAATAACCCCCTAGAACTAGTCTCTGACACAAAATTACTAGGAGTTATCGTTGATGATCAACTAAAATTTGACAAGCATCTATAAGCAAATATAAAAAAAACTCCCAAAAAATTAGGTATGCTTTACTGCCATAATTGCTTTATCTCTCCCACCACCAGGATTACATTAGCTAATGCATACCTCATCCCATCCCTTTTATATGGTGCGTCTGTCCTACCCAGCCTACAATCTTCCCTCAAAACAATACTCTCATCTTGTTATAACAAAATAACTAAATTTGCAGCAGGTCATGGAGCCTCTTCCAACCACTGTAATTCCCTTCACCAACTAAGTGGGCTAGAATTACCATCACATATACCTAGTTCACCCAAGCACACAAAGTCATTCATAACCCATCTCTCTGCCCCTCCCTAGCAAATACATTTGAAATGCATAGGCCAGATAGACTCCTAAGATCCAATTCCAAAAACCTAATTAAACTGCATAAACCAACACGTCCTGCTGGGAATCACTGGAACTCTCTCCCTTCTTCCATCCACACCATCAGCAGTCTCTCCTTGTTTAAAACCTCACTGCACTCACACCTTACTTCACAGTGGAAATGCTCTTGCTCTCATCCAACCTAATTCTGACCACACTTTCTTCCTAACCTTCCAGACTTATTTGTTGCCTGTCACTACCTTCTAAAGTTCTACAACCTTGGGATGTATTCAACCAACAACTAAAAAAATTACCTCATTGCAATTGTCTAAAAAAATATATTACTACTTATTGAATTAACCTGATGTCATTTTGCTAATGAAAATCTATTTTTTTATTTCTGTATTATGTAAACATTTATTTGAATTGTATGATATGAATTTGTACTACCCGAAATATGTATTTAACATTTAATTGAAATGTATATTATGGATTTGTGCTTTTTCTGTACTATGTATTTGCATTTCTCTGGAGCTTTTCTCCCCAGGACTCCATTGAAATCAACCTCCTTGTAGCCCAATGGACTATCCTGGAAAACAAACTGCAAATAAATAAATAAATAAATTGTTTATATACCTGAGCAACATGAAATAATTTATGGGGGGAACTCACCTCCAGCTGTAAGTGTAAACTCAAAATATGACACGGATATTTCTTAATAATGGAAACTTCTCTATTTCTTGTTTGCTGATTTTACTTTGATCTTTAGTACAACAATTATTATTACCTGATATATTTAATTTTTTCTTTACTTTTTGTCATAGCCAGGCGTACAGCACATATTCCACAACATATACTGAAAATTATTAATGTTTATGCAGTAAGTTGTTTTATCATTTCATCTTTTACAAATTAAATTCCATATTAAGCATGATTTATGGCTATGTGTTTGTTGAATGTCATTATTTTTAGAACATACTGTTAAATTAATGATCTTTTTTTTCTTTTTCAGTAGTGAAAAGGTATACTGCCCAGAAATGTGCACTTTTTTGGTCTTATGTCTGGGCTTGTAGTTGCAAAGACAGACTTACCTTCTGGAAGTTGGGGTACAATTCTAAAAATCCAAGCTACGCCTCTGCCCTACTGCTAAAGATTTTATAAACCTGATTGACCATTATTTTCATTTGTACAGATTGTTAAAGAAATTTCTGCCAAAAAGTTTATGTGACACAGTTTTTGATGTCAGTCTTTTTTTACAAAGCAGCTTTTTTATTTTATTATGACTGAGCAGTTATCTTCTACTTTTGGTTTTCCATACAACTTTGGCAACATATTTTCCTTTAACCTTACATGATATTTCTTACCCGTATCTGTTTATCCCCACTTGACGTAATTCAGTTCCTGATGTACCTGCTAACTGTAGCATCCTCATTCTAGTTTCTAACAAATGTCATCCCTGACCATTTTTGTGACCTGTTCTGTATTCCACACATTAAGCACAAATGCAATTCTTCCTTCTTCAAACTGAGTTTATCACTTTAGTAGTATGGAACACTATTTCCATACTAGTAAAAGGCACCAAATCAAATACCGCACAACAAGGATAAACACAGGACTATTTAGACAAGATAATAAGTAAAAAGTAATAAATATCATAAACAGTCTGTGAACCGGCAAACAATAATAACACTTCGAATTTGTAAAAGAATTATTTTATAGATAAGCGCTTTCACTTAGAGCTTCGTCAGACCACTGAAACAAAATTGGTCACAGATTCATTCAAATATAGTCCACCACCCATTCAAATACAATTACTACGCACATACCATTTAAAAAAAAATATTACTTCTGACATAATATAAGCAATGAAACAAGCAAATATAAGTTAAAAGTTCAGTGCATCTAGATAAAATTAATATACTTGTTATAACTGTATTAAAACCATATGTATAAAAAACTAGATAAACATCTTAAACAACTCTAGCTATATAATGAAAAATATAAATATATAAATGTACATAAAAAATTCTTGTACCTGTTTGATCATTCATAGAAATGCATGAATAAAATATCTGGATATTCAGATACATCTAAAAACAGATACATGTCCCTACAACAACCTATACCTCATCTAAACAAAAAACATATTATATAAAAGGTGTATACAAATAAATAAACTACAACTTTCTTCTCATACCAACAATAGATAAACCCTTAAAAAGTTTTACGACAGGGAATATATCTTGCAGAATCTATTAGCCATGAACATTGAGAAGCCTGTATTTCAATGTTAACATAGACTATTGCATATGTAAGTCTCCAAAAATGCTGCATATGTAAATCAATATATATGCATTGCATAAGCTAAACTCAAGAAATATATAATAAACACTCTTATACCCTAGGATTGTGGGAAAATACTCAAAAACAACATATAGGTAAGCTCTTACAGAGTATTCATAACAGGCATTACTTCACTGTAAGCTTCCTAGATTTCAGGGTAGGTTTAATCAAGGCCCTTTTGTTTAGGCCTTTCCCCCTGTCAGCTCTCAGCTTCAGTATCCATTTAACTTCTCTACTTTCTGTTAGATTCCTTATATCACCTCCACGCACTGTGGATATAATTTTATCAATAACCATAAACCTAAAGGTATGATCTTCTCCCATTGTCATAACATGTTTCGCTAAAGCATTATTCATAGACTTAATCCTAATATTATAAATATGTTCTCTTATTCTATCCTTAAACATACAGTCTGTTTTACCTACATAATATGACCGACATGCACCCTGATACCGGCCAGCACTTCTCCTTTCATGTTAATGCTAATTGCAAGGATATGCATGTTGTATATCTTGCTACCTGTTCTATATGTCGGTCATATTATGTAGGTAAAATAGACCGCATGTTTAAGGATGGAACAAGAGAACATATTTATAATATTAGGATTAAGTCTATGAATAATGCATTAGTGAAACATGTTATGACAATGGGAGAAGATCATACCTTTAGGTTTATGGTTATTGATAAAATCATATCCACAGTGTGTGAAGGTGATATAAGGAATCTAACAGAAAGTAAAGAGTTTAAATGGATACTGAGGATGAGAGCTGACACGGGGAAAGGCCTAAACGAAAGGGCCTTGATTAAACCTACCCTGAAATCTAGGAGGTTTACAGTGAAGTAATGCCTGTTATGAATACTCTGTAAGAGCTTACCTATATGCTGTTTTTGAGTATTTTCCCACAATCCTAGGGTATAAGAGTGTTTATTATATATTTTTTGAGTTTAGCATATGCAATGTATATATATTGATTTACATATATAGCATTTTTTGGAGACTTACATATGCGCTAGTCTATGTTAACATTGAAATACAGGCTTCTCAATGTTTATGGCTAATAGATTCTGCAATATATATTCCCTGTCCACAAATGCCTTTGAAAATTCTCACTAGGATTATAAATATCAGACCCCCACCTACTAAAATAAATCATATTATTTACAAGGGTTGATCATATTTCACAGATAAGGAAATCATTCAGGTCTTCCAGGAAGTATATGAGGAAATCTATGGCCCCCAAATCACCAGGCCTTCAAGACTCTTTCCTAAATGAGTTACATTTTCCTAAAATAAGTAAAAATCACTTTAATTTATTTAATTATTTATTTTATTTTATTTATTTAAGGCACCTATAACCAGAGATGAAATCTCGATGGCTATAAGCAAACTGAAGCCAGGGAAAGCCCCAGGTCCAGATGGTTACATGTCAGAATTCTACAAATCCTTCAAGCAAATACTTGCCTCCATTCTGCTTAAAGTTTATAATCACATTATTCAGTCTGGCATCATGCATCTATATCTTAATAACTCTAAGACCATTTTTATACCTAAATCTAATGACAACATTACTAGCACAAATGACTACCATCCAATTGCCTTAATTAACATCGATATAAAGATTTTATTTTCTATCTTAGCAAATAGACTAAAAAGCATATTACCACATATTATTTCACAGGACCAGCTTGGTTTCACGAACAATAGGCATGTATGGGACAACACTTTAACCATTGAAGCCATAACATATATAACAAATCTCGACAAATCCCCCAAATATGCTCTTTCTGTTGATGCCCAAAAAGCTTTTGACCGGGTAAACTTAAAGTTCCTCTTTAAAACCCTGAAATACTTCTCCATCCCTGATGAATTTATCAAAATGGTTAAAACCCTCTACACTAAGGCTTCCACTTCCCTAAATATAAACAAAAAAAACTCCATACCAATTCAGATTATAAATGGAACAAGACAGAGTTGTCCGCTCTCACCCTACCTTTTTAATATTTATCTTGAAGTTCTATTGTTAAATCTAAGTCAGAAAACATTCCACCGTTCAATTTACTTATATAAAATACAAGTGAAATACACTGCCTTTGCAGATAATTTAAACATCTATTTAGAACTTCCCTCAACGGAACTTGAAAAAATTCTAAACTCTATAGACAAATTTTTGCAAATCTCAAATTATGCCACTAACCCAAACAAATCAATAATCTTTCCACTAAATCCCCTCGGACACAAAGAATTTTTCATTCCAGAAAAATCAGTCAAAGTTAACTATTCCCTAAAATATTTGGGTATAACCTTCGCTCACCCCCAACAAGAGCTAATAAAGTGTAATTTGTACAAAACTTGGACTAAAATCACTGAGCATCTCACAAGATAGAAGAGTTTAAATCTTTCTCTTCTCTCAAAAGTAGCTATTATAAAAATGAATATTCTCCCCAAACTTCTTTTCCACTTCTTCACTCTTAACCAAAACATTCCGAAAACTTTTTTTTCAAAAATAAATGTTGCACTAGAAAAGTTTATATGACACCCTAAAATGTTAGAATCAGCTACAATAAACTTATACTTCCCAAAGATAGAGGAGGAGGATTGGCCCTTCCGGACTTTCTGTCATATTACCATATAATTAATGCCAGTTGTATTATACACATTGCTTTCTACAATCAAACAAGGACTGGAACCCCTTAGGGATAAAAATGTACAATGCCCATATAAAAGCGTCTAATCTCAATCCTAGAGGAATTCTCTTTCTTAACAATAAAACTCTTAAAGAGCATAAAATTCATCCTATATTAATAAAAAAACATAAATGGGTTCCAATCACTGATAACTTCCCTTGGCTTGCGACACTCCCTAACGATGGCCCAACCAATTCATCTTAATCCAAATCTTAAATTGGGTAACAGCATGCTAAATCTTGATAATTACCATCTCATTAAGAGCTGTACAGTCTGGGACTTCTAGTCAGTTAAAGACTTACCATTTAATGAAGTCATGCCCTCTTTGGCAGTAAACAAGAAATACTATATAATAATTAAACAAATATTTTACCTAATTTCTTTGATCACTGATACAAGGTCAGCTACCTCCACAGAGTACCATCTTTATCAGTCTCTAATAACCCAATTTCTATCAAGGTCTAAAATGCTTTCCTAGGTCTATAGTCTAGTAATAAAAATAAAACACCAAGACAAGTTATTATTCTCTAAATATTGGGATGGAAAAAACAAGGAAATTACACGTAGCCAAAAGCTTGATGTGGTTGATGCTACAATAAAGTTAACCCCTTTCAAAAAACTAATTTATACCCAGTTCATGATAAACAATAAAGCATATCACACTCCAGCATTCCTAAATAAAATTAACCCAAATACTTCACCTTTTTGTCCAACTTGCCCTAATTCTGTTGCAGATATACTCCACAGTTTTTGGTCCTGTAAAAACGTGTATAAACTCTGGTGCTCCTTAAGAGCACGACTGGAGAAAATGGGTTACATGAAGTCAACTCTATCCTGGGAAATGGCGCTATTAAATATCTATCCAGGTTCGTTTAAACCTGAAATTAAACATGTCCCCGGGATTCATGAAGCTTGCACCAGGCGCAGGCATAGCGTAGGCAGTATAATGCCAAATATGGCCGTCAAGTGATTCAAGTACGATCCAATTCCACGTGCACTACCGGCGTACGCCAGAACTGCGCAGCCCCCGGCTTAGGTATGCTAATCACTCCATGTGCAGTGTCGCACCATGCAAATGAAGGCATATAATGATTCATGAAGTGGTGCAGGCATAGCGTAAGCCCACGGAAATATAAACCAAAAAACACGGTTTACATTTTCCCAAACAGAACATCGGAGCTATGGAAGAGGGCCAGGCCCAGGTATCACAACGTTAACATATGCCAATGGCAAAATACACAGCCAATGGCATAAGAAAAGATGCACAACACGTAAATAACAACATTTAATGTCATGTCCACAGTAACGCACAGCACAACCGCAGGGCATGTGTGTGGAAGCTGTAACATAAAGAAATAATATAAAAATGTCATAAAATCGCAACATAATAGAAATCAGGTTTACAGCATAATACACAATGGTAGGCATGGAACACCACAACCAAGGTGCAAGGGTTGCTGAGGGCCTGCGATAGTGTTCGGCACGGTAACTATGAATAAGTAGTCAATGCCATGCAAATGAGGCAGATAATACTGAATCGCAAATGTCCCGCCGGTTAAAGGTTGTACCATACGGTGCAGCGGTATAACACTGAGGAGTGGCTCAGAGGAGATACATGACATCAGCAGAGGGGTGTACCACTGTAGCAGTAAGCACATTGGAGCAATGCAAATCTGGCCTGTCCGCTGCTAAGCAAAGCTGCAGGACAGGGGTGGGGAGGAAGGTATAGAATCGTTTAGCTGAGAGCACACATGGTGCCCAAAAGCACATGTGTACGGGGATGAAAACGTGTCCGAAACCCAGTAATCGGACGCACGAGCCACAAACAATAGCACAAACAGGAAGGTCAGGGGAAGAAAAGAAGGAAATGCGGAAGTAGGATAATTGGAGTACTAATGAGCAATCAACACCAATCAACCCACGATGGCCAATCGACGGCAGCTGACAAGTCTGCTTGCAGAAACCTGCAAAACAGGATAGGGTAGGCATTGGAATGCAAAGAAAGGAGGGGAGGTATTGGATTGCAAAGATAGGAGACCTGACACAGCAGAGCAAAGCAAACTGACAGCAGACCGGCAGTAGCACACATAACGCAAGATACGCCAGGTCCAGGAAAGTACAAATGAAAGTAGGCTGCAGGATGCACGCCAGAAAATGGTAGGTGCAACATGCAGAAATGTGAAGGGAAAGTCAAGAGGTAATCCACGGCAGGCAAATGTAATTCAACACCAAAGGCACCACAATAGTAGTTCTGGCAGTAAAACACATAAGATACCCTGTAGCTACGATTGTACATACACACCCTATGACATCATCGGTGTTCACAGCACAATAGTATAAAGTGTGAAAGCACCCAACACACACCTGTGTATTCCCAAACACTGCACCATAGGTGTAAACACACAGGGAACTTTTAAAATGTACATGTTGGGAGCTGCCATAGCTGTGATTCATCAGCATGTGTTAGAGACTGACGGTGTTGTGGAGGATGATGCCGACAACCACCGCAGGCCTTGGAGGAGAAGGAGAGTGTTCAGACCAAGGGTAACCTACCAGGGGCTACATGACCTATAGATAGTAGAGCGTTACAGGGTGGACAGGGACATCTTACAGCAAATAGTGGAGCTGTGCCAGCCACGCCTGAGAACCAGAAACAACAGAGGGGAACCCACCCCAGTGGACATGAAGGTATGTGTAAGCCTGCGAATACTGGCCACAGGTACCTTTCAAAGGCCAACTGGAGATATAATGGGTATCTCACAAGCATCAGCATCCAGGGTACTACATCAGTTCCTGGATGCCATGTTACCACATGCCAATGAGCAGATATACCTCCCCCGAACTTAGGAGGAGTTGGCCAGCAATATGCGCCACTTCCACCGTGTGGCACACAACCCGGAGGTACTGGGTGCGATAGACTGCACGCACATACAAATCAAGTCACCACCCGGTGAGCATGGTAGGCACTACATAAACCACAAGGGATTCCACTCCATCAACTGCCAGGTCGTGTGCAATGCCCAGGGCATTATCATGGATGTGTTTGCTGGCAGCCCTGGAAGCTACCATGACTCCCATATCTGTCATGCCTCACAGCTGTATCAGGTATTTGTCAGGGGGGACATCCCACATGGCCATCTTGTGGGGGATGCTGGCTATGCACTGGAGCCGTGGATGATGACTCCCATCAGAAATGCACACACACCCATGCAAGAACGCCATAATGAGGCACACGCACAAACCAGAATCATCATAGAGCGTGTGTTCGGGATGCTGAAATCACAGTTCGGGTGCTTGGATACATCTGGTGGGGCCTTGCAGTACTCTCCAGGCACGTGTGCACACATTGTCATAGTATGTGCCATGCTACAAAATATGATCCTGCGGAAGCAGCTGCAGCAGGGACAAAATAGTGAAGGCCCTCATAGCCCACCGCAATTGCCAAGGCCATTACAGGCACAGAGTGATTCAGACCATGAACACACTGTGCCAGCCCCAGTAGGCAGATGGAGGTGTGCCCAATATGCCTACACCTTGGCAAAGAGAGAACGTATAGCACATACTCTGACAGTGTAGGCCCCTATGGACTGACACCTCTCCACCTGCACAGACAGTAAAATGGATGGCACACAAACATGACCACCTGCAAATTGTTATGTATAGGTGGCCCAATGTGTGACTCCTACATAGGCAGCCCTCAAACATTGTAAACACAACAGCTAGTGGAAAACGGAATGCCAACACCTGAAGAGTACATGAGCCTTACAGCATATGGTGGTGCTGTGTGCCTGTCACGTTCCCCGCCAGATATATATATATATATATATATATATATATATATATATATATACATATAGATATATATATATGTACACATATGCATATATATAATACAGATAGAAAGGGCAATAGAGTGATATATGGTGATATAGATGGATTCAGCGATATCTGCAAATATAATAGATAGCTCAACGACATTCATAACACCTTGGAGGTACAAATAAATAGGATACCACCAACTATGGAATGTGTAACATACCGACATGCATAACCACGAGGCTGAAAGACCGATAGAACACAGTACCGGAACAGTACAGCCGCGAGTAATAGTATGATGATATGAAGGGACATTTAGTCACTGCTGCCGGTGTTGTGGTCCATGTAGGTACTGTGTTCAACTGTGTTTGTGAGTACACAGCACAGACACCACAAGGGATGCTACATGAGGGCGTTAAACAGAACAATTCCATACAACGTGCCATCAGTGGTAGGGTATGTCCAACAAGGACATGCCATAGCAGGGGATAGTATATGTTGATATACTGTCACAGCACGCATGTGTATGGGCATATAACGTTAATGACATATCTAAGGTGGTCCCACTGTGCAAGTATGCTTTGCATTATGGGATACTATGTGAAATATGTGTAATGTATAGTATTGTAGATAGATATGACAAATATTCTACACAGCATAACAGGCATATCATGCATACCACAGGTATTGTCTACTGGCATGTACAATAACAGGATACATATGGCTTGTAGGCATGGGACATTGTAATAGCATGATAGCTAATCTAAATGGAAGGGCTACCAAGTAACCATGCACAAAGGACATGTAATAGCTTCACAGGTGCATAGTGGGGTACTATGCAGTCTGGCAAGTCCATGTGTAAGCACAACTACAGTGTTCACACTAGTGGCACCTCTCTAGGATAGTGTCCTCTGAACAGCAGAGCCATGTGTCACCTGCACCTCTGCACAGTACAGCCACTGCAGTGATACCAGGCCTACACGTGTCTCCCAACCACCAAGGGAGGTATCACATGAACAGTGCTACTGAGTGTCCCTGCGTGATGTACATAGGACCTATGTTCCAAAGCATGGTGAGTGTCCTGTTTGGGAATGTAACCCTCAAGCACATCCCACTCATTGTGGCATGTGTGCACATATCCATGAGCATGTTGCTCACAGTGGCTTTTGCTTATGTCACGTATGAGGAGTATATCCATTAATAATGTTGTGGACATGGGCCCTGTCTGATCAGCAGAGGTCACCCCTGAGTATGTAGTATGCAAATGTGTACAGATGTGGTGTCCGTAGTGCAGCCGCATACTTAAACTGTCAGAGCTCAGTAAACATCATGGCGTGTTAATGTTGTGGTATGTAAAGCTGTAGCTGTTGTGTAAGGTACACCCTAAATGGGGTGGTGTACCCTTGAATGTGTGTAGATGTCTTGAGTTCAGAGGTACAACGGGTGTCTATGTAGCAGCTACATACCCAGTATAGATAGGTGTGGCCACGTAGAAGGATATCCACGCCACAGTGGCAATACGGTAACCACAGTAGTGGGTGCAACATATGTGTGTACTGCAAACATTTACAATGTGATATGTATGTAGGGGACTACCATCCATGTGATAGTCAGTGGGTGAATGGTGTAATGCAAAGGTGATGTGCATGCACCTTGTGTCATGCAGCTTGATGCCATGATAGTCATATCATGTATCTGTCACAGCGACACCCATATGGATGGAGTCAGTATTAGCTGGTGGAGCAATCATGGTGCTTTGTATGCAGGGATTTGAAAGCTAGGCAGGGAAAGTCCCCTGTGCTAGCCTGTTCCACAGGGAAGCATATACTGAACATGAGGGGCCCTATGACTGAGGACTGTGGTATGCCAAATGTACCTGATATGTAGTAGGTACTATGGTATGCTGGCCTCACTGTGTGTGTCCTGTCCATTAGCCACATTGCATAACATCCTGAGACATAGGGTATGATGTGCAGGTGGATGTGTATGTTGTCAATACCAGAATGGAGAATGGTGCTGAAAGGCAATGAGAGGACAATGTAGGATGTGTGGACTCCCATACCATCAGCAACTGCCCTGGTAACTGTATGAAAGGAGTTCACAATGTGTAGGGGCCATGCTCTGGCCCTAACAAGCCCAACCCGGGTGGCAGCAAAGGACGGGAGCCCAACAATGTCTCTGTGAATGACGTCCTTGATGATGTGCCCCATAGCCATGCAGAACAGTCCAGTCAGGTGTGTAGGACTATAGTCCCACTCGTGCATTGTGGTGCCACCTGTGTGTAGCGTGATAAATGCTGTTGTGTGCCATTCAGGGGCTACAATGTCTGAAACAAGGCTATTACTGAATATGGTGGCCTAGTGGGGAGACATGTCATTCAGAGGTTGGTGGACATCACAGCCTGGGACGTTGGAAGGTGACATGGGGCCAGTGTCCCAGGACATATAGAGTGTAGGTCAGTACTGTGTAGGTGTGACCACAGGGACACCACAATGTTCATGTATGGATTGTGGCCCTGTAGTGAGTGAGAGGGTGTAATGTTAGCATTGAATCCATCCTCCAGCATGTTGCCAACATCACCTGGGTCTGTAATGTTCCTGAGTGACTGTTGTATGTGACAGCAGATGTGGGTGTTGCCATCGACTACTGACATACCACCATAATGCCTGGTGGTACACCCCCAGAATGTGTGGCAGTCATGTTTACGTAGCTAGTCTTGGAGTATGTGATGAGGGACCCTGTGGCCCCACCACGACTGACCAGTGAGCCACCCCACACATGGGAATGTACACCACTGTGCAACAGCCTACACCTGTTGTTGTACATCATATGTCCATGGAACATGACCACCAGAGTGGCGTCTGTTAACTGGTGTGTACCATCATGGCTCTGTGTGGAATAGCATGATCCATGCAGTTGTGTACATGGTACTGAAGTGCACTGGGGTATGTGTCAGCATTTGTATGTGCATTGTCCATCTGCACGGGTGTCATGACGTTAACAACCGCTGTCAGCAGACGTCTATAGTAGGTGTTGTAGTACTCATGTACTGTGTATGCTGTGATGGGTGTGGTGCCGGGATGTGGCTAACAAGGTTGATTAGCATATGTTTGGAATCCACCAATGAGTGGATAACCCCAGGTGTGTAACACCAGTCACATGGTGGTAGTGTTCATGCCAAGGTTAATGTAGGTCTTGGAGGTGGTGTGTATGGGTTGATCCAGCAGAGCGGAGGTTATGACTCATGGATGTGTCGGTACATGAGTGGCTATCCCAGTTAAGTGTGGGGTAGTGTCAGTCACACATCAGTAGTAGCTGTCTGAGGCCCACTGTCCAATATACCAACAAAGAAGGTATGTTAACCATGGGGTATGATGTTGATTCTGTAGCTTGTTACAATGTGTATAGCGGTCCCGGACACAGTTAGTTGCATGTGGAGCACCTCTGATGCATTGTGCTAAGTAACTAGCCAGGATGTGTGCAAAACATAGTGGGATATGGGAACCCCTCAGCTGTGGGTGTGCCGGTCCAGGTATGTGCTGAAAGGTATGGTCTGGCTATAACCTGTCATTGCAGGTGTGCTCTGCAGAGCCTAGAGGCAGGTACCAGTCACTGCAGAGATGTTTGAGTGGTGCATTATAAGGTGTGCCTTGCCTGCGTGCATTACAGAGGAAGATGCAAGCATTGTGTCACATGACCCCATGTTGTGCCTGCCAGTTCCCGTTCTGCCGGTGACAGTTATTGGAAACTGTGTAAGACAGGCAGTATAGAAGCAGCAAGAGCCTTACATGTGAGCTGTACTCCCAGGGCTGACAGGTGCAAGTCATCTGTGCCACAGCATTGTGTTTGACCAGGTCAGTCAAAGCGGACAGATACCAGATGCCTGTGGAATGACAATAGGAGCATAGGCAACTGTTGAAGTGACACAGTCGGTTGTTGTGCAGTGGTATCATGTCCGGACGAATGCAAAATGCTCCCCAGGGCGTGGCCCACACCCTCAGGGCTATAAGACTGGTGAGCTATTGCATGTCCCTGCACATGTAGTCTGTGAAGTGGCATCACAGGGCAGTTACACTAACATGGAGAATGACAGTCACATCGTACCTGGTGAGGTGTGGCATGGGTGCATAGTTATGTTGCAGAAGCAGTTACCCGACAGCAAGATGTAAGCGACTATTGCCTTGTGTAGCCTGCTGTGTGGAACTGCAGTGTGGAACTGCAGTGTGACTCCCTACAGAGTCACCTATGACTGGTGTGTTGCGAATGTTATAACTCCCTATTGGCTGTATGTGATGGGCACACATGAGTCTGCGGGCTATAAGCTGGTGATGCTGTCTTCCATGATGGGGGCTACCTCTGGTGCCTACACTGAGTATGGAGACGTTCTGCACAAGTTGTCCTCGTAGGTGTGGCCAGTGGTGTAGATCATGTGAGACTATGTGATGGGTGGGGTGTGTTGCAAATGTTACACATCCCCAAATGACTGTCAGGTGCAGTCAGGGTTGGTGACAGTATTACCCCCAGCCATAGCTGTCAACCTCCTGTCCCCAAAATGAGGAACATTAGCCCTCATAATGTGTGACAAATGGGCAAAATGTGGAACACTTACAACTGGCTTACTAACAGCTTCAACTAGGAAGGGCATATGATGGCTAAAATAGGCTGGCTTTACGTATAAAAAAGATATTCTAATGAATTAATATGATTCCCATCTATTTAGCCATGGCTAGCAGGTAAACAATTTCCAACAATGAATGTGTGACAGACCCTTTCAATGTGGAACCTTGAGGAACATGCACCTTTTAAGACCCCAAATGAGGTACGTTCCTCGTAATGAGGTACAATTGAGAGCTATGCCCCCAGCACGGCTGCAGAAGTGCATCCCCCACAGGCTGTAGTGTCGTATGTTGGGAGGTGAGCATTGAATGTGTACATGAGACAATTGCTCTATTGCCACATGTACGACATATCCCTCATATAGACAGGCAATAGCACTTGTACGTGACAGTTGGACATGCCTGTATATACAACCATGTCCCACAGGATATGTGCGTTATGTGTGTACAACAGCTGTTGTACTATAAGCAAGCTGGGAAGTGTAGGACAGCCAGTGTACCTGTGGGAAATGGTGTGGAATGGGTGCTATAGTAATCAGTAGCTCATGACATGCTCACAAGTTCTGAACAAGTGCCTAGCATGACCATACAATACAGATAGGGTGTTGGATAATATCAACCCACAAGTGGTGATGACAGTCATTATGGGTGGCACCACACTATACCCTGCTGAGTATGGTGTGCATGTCCATGAACCATTATCACTGTAGATGTTAGCAGTATAGATGTACAAGAGAGCACGGATATTTGATTACAAATACCTTTGTATGTCACAGGAGTGTTCCTCCAGTGGCCTGTTGACAGACTCACAACTACAAAAGGTGCAAGAGTGACATGTGCACATCACATCAGTGCCAGCTACAGTAGAACAGGGTTAATGTGTTGTACCCCACCCTCAATGTAGCCCATACCACACAGACAAATGTTAGGCATCTGTGTATGTAAGGCTGTGAATGGCCATGACCTATCAGTATAGCTGTGTCAGTGTTGTGAAAAACATACAGAATGGGCTGTGTGGGTGAGGTGTGTGACATATGTGCACAGTCTGATGGATGATACCAGCATTGTCACCACTAGGTGAACATCCCTGTACCCATAAACTACTACCTAGGCTGTGGTCAACATTATGGACACTGTGTAAGGGATGGTGCTGTGCAGTGCACCCCCTGACTTGGTGACATCTCCAGGCCCCTTAGGTAGTCATATGAGGTACCCATGTCATGTCAGGGTGCCATCCATGAGCACGGAGATCACTGGACAGGCATATACAGCACTGTGGTGACCAATATTGGATCACATACCACCTTTAAGGGGTAATGGCTATGCATGGATGTGTGATACCAGCCTTCACAATCCTCACCTCCACTATGCAGCATGCTGTCTACCTTGCAGAAAGACATTTGCTACACCTTGATGATGGACTTGCTACATGTCCATATCCTGATCTATAAGACATATGTCATGGACAGCCACCATCCTAATACTAGGATCGCCACAGGCTGGACAGATTCCTCTGCCATATATGTGACATACTCCCACCATACCATGCAACCCTGTCCATCAAAGCTGCACATGTCATCCCAGTCATACATGGTGTGATGGCCGCATGGTAGATGTACTATCAACTGACTGGATCAGTAATGTGGCACTGATGCACCTTGCGGTGGCATAATGGCTGTCTGTTACAGCTTGGAAACCGTGCCCGCACATGCTATGGTTGATAACCATCCCTGCAAATGTCGTCTGACTAGCCATTGTCCCATGTCTATCACATGTGCAATACAGGCGATCCATGGCAGGATGTTGAACAGTTGTACAGTGTTGTGTAGATGTATATGGCAAAACACATGCATGTACAGGTGTCCATGCGTATGTGTGCATTGTCACTGCTCAAGTCCATTACGGCTGTGTCTGTGTTGATATGTGACATATACACAGCATCCAGGTCAACAGCATTACCGTGGACACATCCAGGCATGTGCAGATAGGTAAGAACACAAGTGCAGGAAAATAGACATGCTCACAGCAAGACAGCATTTACATGGAGTATGAACACTGTAATGAGGTGACACACATATATGGTGATGATATCCAATGCATAATGGGTGTGACATGTGTGTGACATAAACACGTCAGTCATGTCAGTGTCATGATGCTTTGCAAAGATAACTGTGCAGATGTAGTAGATGTCATAGAAATGTATTGCAGCAGTATCTCTGTACATCTTTGAAACTGTGACCTGTCACCATCATTATGTCTTACAGATAATTCCCCGTACATGCCTCCCAGCATACAGCCGCCAGGAGGATGATGTCCTCATCCCACAGCTCCATGACAACTATGACTTGTTGTTCAGCCATGTGCCACAGCATGCCCAGCAGCGGGATTATCTGTGGCAGGATCTATGCAGGAGGGTGAACGATGTGGGTGGCCATAACTGCACCTACCAGCAGGTGCGCAGGCACTGCACGGACTTGATACGACATGCAAAACAGCGTGCCACTGCAATCTCCAGGGAACAAGCTGGAACAGGTGGTGGGCCACCAACTCAGCCCCCACTCACACACACCGAGGAGCTACTGGCCAGTCTGGGGACACCCAGGGAACAGCATCCAGAAACACTAGCTGCCATCATGGAGGTGGGTGTCTCCCAACCAATGAGCCTGGAGTTGCCTGGTAAGTCAGTACTGCACATATGGCTATTATATCCCATGTAGTTGCATGTGTCATTGTACATTATGTAAAGTAACAACATATGCAAGGTATGTGGACACACATGCTGCATACTACAGTATGCTACGCTGTGTATGCACACATGTGCATACTATATGCTATTACACAGGTGAATGTGTTCACATGCACAGTGCAACCTGTGGCTGTCATACAGTCATGGATAATGTTCATACTGGTGTGTCACCCCTATACAGGTACCTCTGGCATGCCACACAGACATGAGTCCGTTGCAGGTGAGACTGTCATCGGTATCAGGCATGTTACAGTGTAGATCTATTTGCCATGTGGCCAGTTAACACTTGCACATGTGATGTTTGTTCCAGTCACGATATGCAGGTCGCATCACCCATCATTCACACAGGCCACCCATGTGCAATATATACAAATGAAATGATACATCGACTTGAAACCACAGTACTTGTCATTGCAACATGTGTGGTCAGCTGTGCATGCAACGGTGGAGGTGTTCTACAATGGAGGCATATGTAGTTTGCATTGGAACAACATGTGTGGTACTCACACAGTACCACACAGTGAGCTGTGATATGGGCAGCCCACAGGTGTCACCATTGTGTCATATGCCCCTGCATTGGGTGCACATATTGTGATGTGCCACCTGACATGTCCCAGACACGTAGTGTTCTGTCTGCAATATTGTCACATTATTGCATGACCTATACCCCACATACCAAACATACAACCCGTTGTCTGCATAGCCCTGTGGATTGTGACATATCTGACATCTATGGGTGTATGTCATATGGGACAACACAGACATGTGAGATAGATGATCATCACACACAATTGGCCAACACATGTGCACACATGGCCATGGGGGATGGCCAGAGACATGTAGCCACAGAGTACATGGGATGTGCATACACCCTGTTTCACATTGTCCACACATGGTCCAATTATAGCCTTAGTTGACCGATTATACAGTTGATGTGGTACACTGGACAACCTAAAAGCCTGTGCACAGCTACTGGAGGTGTCACTGAAGTCTACCATATACGATCTGTTAAACATCACGGCTGTGTTGCAGTTATGGCTATGCAATGTGTACATATTATGCATTCTACAGCAACATAGATGCCTCATGATGCCATGCAATGGCACAGTGTCTGTACTTCACACTGTATAGCAATGTAGACGGCTCACACTACCCTCCCATGCTCATGCACATTTGATAAACATGCATTCTATCTGTAGGGCGTACACACAACACTGCAATATGAAGGCCATTATGATGCTGTACATGTGTCAGGACACCATTGTGTCAGACATGTATGCATGTTAATGCACATGTCAGCAGATTACATGTCAAGGTCACGTCAGCCATGTGTACTGTTATCCTGTTCTGGGCCACATGGTGTATCACGGGGATGCATGCATACTACCATGATTGTGTGAACTGCATGGCTACTGATATGACACCTGCTTGCTGTAGTGTGCACCCCAGGGAGGTATGCTTACTAACACTATTAATGTCTGAGCTGCATGCCCTCTGCTGTATCGCAGGCATGCTGCATGCCATCTGACAAATCACATGCATGGTGTGTCTGTGTGTGTCTGTGTTGTGTGTGTGTGTGTCTGTGTTTGTGTGTGTGTATGTCTGTGTTTGTGTGTGTATGTGTGTGTCTGTGTTTGTGTGTGTGTGTGTGTGTGTGTCTGCGTTTGTGTGTGTCTGTGTGTCTGTGTGTGTCTGTGTGTGTGTGTCTGTGTGTGTGTGTGTGTGTGTGTGTGTGTGTGTGTGTGTGTGTGTGTGTGTGCATGTGTGTGTGTGTGTGTGTGTGTCTGTGTCTATTGTACTTTACAGTATTTCTTTGCATTCACAGGTGATGTAGGTGCGTTACCCTCCTGCGGTCCATCTGATGTTAGTGTCCCCACAGATACTAGCGGTGATGAACATATGCATGAGGTACAGGCAGGGTTGTCAGGGGCTGAATCTGTGCCAATGGTTACCATCCCAGCTATGTCCCCCTCTCCCCGCACACAGTTCTGCTGCCAACACATACCGCATCACCAGTGGCCATAGAGGAAGGACAGTCAGCGTCTGTTAGCATGGAACAGGAATGTGTGGTGGCTACAGAAGGTGTGTCTGCACACCATGGTGTCAGTGTAATGACTGCAGATGTGCCACACAGGCATGTGGCCAGTGCTGCTCATAGGAGGACCTCTGGCAGACATGCACCTGCAGGACAGAGCGCAGCAGCTGGTATCACCAGATGCATGTTCCAGACTGTAATGGCTGCACAGGCACGTGCTGAATGGCAGAACAGAGAAGGGCAGAGGCTGCAGAGGGCTGCTATCCATACCCTAAATGACAACATCCAGGCATTGGCAAATGCTCAACAGCAGATTGCTGATGTTCTGGATAGGTGATTGGGTGAAATGGTCGGAATCCTTGACCGAGGCATGGCAATCCGCGAGTGGGAGCTGTCTGTGCTGGAACATCTGGTAGGAGTGAGGCGTAGGCCATGTGGACGTAGGCCAGCAACACCACCTAGTGTAGGCCAACATGGGCGTGCCACCTCACATGCCCGCTCCCATAGTGGCGGTAGCAGTAGCAGTGCAGCTGGTGCTGCGCTGTCAACACCAGGACACAGTAGGCCACGTGGACGTGGCCCTGGACGTTCTCAGTGGGGACACGGTTCCAGCGGACATGTGTCGTTGGACAGTAGCCACTCTGTACCTGCACCTGGTAGTGCCCGTGCAACCCCAGGCAGGCACAGGTCACTTGGCTGTGGATGGACACAGTGAGCTGCACAACCTGCTCTGTAGAATCTGGGGCTGTCAATTATACCCCATGTAGGCCTCACAAATGGCAGAACTGTGTACACACATACAAGCACACAGCAAACACAACTGTAGGGTTCCACAACATCCACATGCATTCTGAACAGACATGTCCAATCAACTCACCGGCCCTTACACACACACATGATGTTATCCATTGGTGCAGCCTATGCCCCTGGCAAACATATCACCCTGTGCATATGATGAAGCCTGTGCCACATCCCTGTCATCCACACCATCGGTGCGGGGTTATGCACAAATATTCTGATGCACAGGGTGAACAGAATAGTGAGAGGTGTATGTAATATTACCTGTGTATGCATAGTGAGGGATGTGTATGTTGCAGTGGTTGTGTGTGAATACTGAGAGATGTGTATGTGACATAGGTTGTGTATTGTCGACATGCACCGGTCATACCATGTAGTGCAGGTGCAGCATGCATTGTGATGTGTTCACAGTATGTGTCTTGGTTACATCTGTAGCACCATGTTGGTTGTGATACCCTGGTTCCCTCCTATGGTGTACTTGCATGTGCCTACAGGTAGCAGTGTTTGCAGTCCCCCACCTGTAACTGTGGATTACTCACAGGCACATCTGGCAATATCAGCATGCTACATGTACCCTCAACCTGACTGTTGGAAACACCATGACACAGATGTCCGCACATATACTGCACCTGACGCATGTGGTCAGTGCCACAGGCTACACTGGACAGAGACGTGACATACATAGCAGGACACATTACAGGTATGGTGACATGGTGCAGGGGTTGTACACAGCGGTGTGGCCAATGATGATGTGAGGTGTCACTTGGTAGCTGGAGGCCACACTGTGCAGCAGTAGGACCCTGTAACAGTATGGGAACATGGCCACATTCACGGGGTCTACACTACTATAACGCACACCCCATAGTGTGCAGGTGGGGACCCTTGCCTATGTGGTCATCACCCTCACAGTACTATGCACCCACACAATGTGTCACAGAGAAGGAACATGCACAGGTAGCCAGTATGACTGGGACCTATGGCATCAACAGGGTAGTGCACTGCATCACCATTACGGGTTCGTCACCACGTGGGGTTAGTGATCATTTATCACCGTATATTAACATACACCCTCACACCAAGCACCAGACATACATACAGACACGCACACACTGTGGTGACCACACATGTGTATACGGACAGCCGATGTGTGTGATGCACCACATTGGCCGACGTCATGCTTCCCACACTGACGTATGTACAGATCTCTACAATGGTGTACAGGGATGTGTGACAACTGTGACATATTCCCCACGATATGTGGCATCTCTGGTCACACATTCGGACACACATGGCAGTGCTGGGAATGATACACCTGCCATATGATGACACGTTTGATAGACATGCAGCGGTATTGATTGCATTATGTGTACCAACGCTATAGCTGGCAAATGTGCTTCTATATGCACACGGGAGGTTGTAGGTGTTACAGGTGCCATGTGACATATAGTTGGTAACACCTGACCGCTGTGTATGCATTATGTCAGCACCGTCACGTAACAGCGACATAGCGTACTGTTTGCACATGGCATGATAGGATGGTGTGTGACACAACTGTGAGCCACCCCATGCACACATACATCTACACAGGTGGTTCACCACGTTATGTACACAAATCCCTCCATACGTGCTGTTTGTATGTCACCGTATGCAGGTGTCAATGATGGGTCTGCATTGCGACTGCATGTCGTAGTTAGGTGCAATTATGTTACGGACATCGGCCACTGCACATGCATGGTTGCTGCATGCACAGTACAGATGTCACATGTGTCTCCTGTTGCCATGTTTGTATGCATTGCTATTGTTGGACATGTGTGTTGACATACATAACACATGGACTGTGGTATGATATCATGGGTGTCACAGGTGACCAGTACAAGGGTGTGTCCCGGTCAACATTGCTACCCCCTGTAGTGTGAGCATTCAACAGACATGGACCCACCTTCCATTTGCATGTGTAGCATTGATTAGGCCACGGTTATGCACGAGGTACATCAAAGGCTATGTATGTATGTGTTGTGTGTGCAGTCCATGCACACATCCACACAATCACATGTATGACATATCCAGACATGTGTTCATTGGTGTACAAAAACAGTCATGTGTCACAGCTGTGTAAGGGCCGTGGTATGTCTTGAGCCGACCTGTTCATGTATACTGGTATCATTGCAATGCATAATACCTGTTGGATCCCTGTTGGTACATGTGTACTCTGCACAGCTGGTGTACACCTCTGTACAGCCCAGTGGTCATGTGTCACATGGTGTTGTGGTACTGTAAGGCTGTGTAGTGCTGCACCGACGACATGGTGATCACTTGACAGCTACAGTGTACACTGCAGTGTGTACGTGTGTGATCAGCACCTGTGACAGCTGTGATGGCAGCTGTGTGTGTACAGGTCACTGCATATGTGACCGCCCTGTGCATGAGGACAGTTATACCTTACTGTGCCCTTCTGTACTGTGCCCTTCTGTGTGTACACTCCATCTGCATGCACGACAGGCCTTTGCAACAACTAAGTGTGTGAGCATGCCCAGTATGCTGTTGTGTAGATGGACACACAGTACAGTCCATGTACGCAGTTGTGTAGATGGACACATGGTACAGTCCAATCTGAGACCTTCCGTGTTTACACTCCATCTGCATGCAAGACGGCCCTTTGCAACAGCTAAGTGTGTGAGCATGCCCAGTATGCTGTTGTGTAGATGGACACACAGTACAGTCCATGTACGCAGTTGTGTAGATGGACACACGGTACAGTCCAAACTGAGACCTTCCATGTTTACACTCCATCTGCATGCAAGACAGCCCTTTGCAACAGCTAAGTGTGTGAGCATGCCCAGTACGCCATTGTGTAGATCGACACACAGTACAGTCCAAACTGACGTATATTACCAGGTGTGCGGCCATGGCCAGTGACACCTTGTGTTGGTGATGTTCCTCTGTGCATGGGCATGGCCGTTGACATCCTGTATTGCCATGGTGGTCATCCAGGCAATGGATGTCCGTCTTCAACGTCAGGATGGATGCCTACCGAGTACACACTGGGTGACTATCTGGAAGGGTGTACTGTCTGTGGTGCGTACTGTGTCTATGTATTGTTGTTGTAGTGCTCCATACATGTATAGTTGCCCTGAGTACACCACTGCCATGTGGTTGTATACGTCTACCATGGGACAGTACTATGTCGGATCGTACACTCTCTCTACAATCCCTGCCGGCATCCTGGCATTTGTGGATGTTGACATGCGCCTAGAAGAATGCCTGTGGGACTGCTGTGTTTAGTAATCTCGGTAGCGCATTCTGTAAATGCGTCATGTGGTAGTGTGATAGGGTAGTTAGGTGTAAGTTCGATTCCCAGCCCTGCCAAGTGTGTGTGTGTGTGTGTGTGTGTGTGTGTGTGTGTGTGTGCATGCTCCCGTCGGCCTGGGGACTCAGGTTATGCTTTTAGATGCTTTGCACCACAGATATATCCTGCTGACATCTTTGCCTTTGCGGATGTTGACACGCACCTAGAAGAATGCCTGTGGGTCTGCTGTGTTTAGTAATCTCGGTAGCGCATTCTGTAAATGTGTAATGCTGTAGTGTGATAGGGTAGTTAGGTGTAAGTTCGATTCCTAGCCCTGCCAAGTGTGTGTGTGTGTGTGTGTGTGTGTGTGTGTGTGTGTGTGTGTGTGTGTGTGTGTGTGCATGCTCCCGTCCGCCTGGGGACTCAGGTTATACTTTCAGATGCTTCGCACCACAGATATATCCTGCTGACGTCTTTGCCTTTGCGGATGTTGACACACACCTAGAAGAATGCCTGTGGGTCTGCTGTGTTTAGTAATCTCGGTAGCGCGTTCTGTAAATGCGTCATGCTGTAGTGTGATAGGGTAGTTAGGTCTAAGTTTGATTCCCAGCCCTGCCAAGTGTGTGTGTGTGCATGCTCCAGTCCGCATGGGGACTCAGGTTATGCTTTTAGATGCTTCGCACCACAGATATATCCTGCTGACGTCTTTGCCTTTGCGGATGTTGACACGCACCTAGAAGAATGCCTGTGGGTCTGCTGTGTTTAGTAATCTTGGTAGTGCGTACTGTAAATGCGTTATGCTGTAGTGTGATAGGGTAGTTAGATGTAAGTTCGATTCCCAGCCCTGCCAAGGGTGTGTGTGTGTGTGTTTGTGTGTGTGTGTGCATGCTCCTGTCCGCCTGGGGAATCAGGTTATGCTTTTAGACGCTTCACACCACAGATATATCCTGCTGACGTCTTTGCCTTTGCGGATGTTGACACGCACCTAGAAGAATGCCTGTGGGTCTGCTGTGTTTAGTAATCTCGGTAGCGAATTCTGTAAATGCGTCATGCTGTAGTATGATAGGGTAGTTAGGTGTAAGTTCGATTCCCAGCCCTGTCAAGTGTGTGTGTGTGTGTGTGTGTGTGTGTGCATGCTCCCGTCCGCCTGAGGACTCAGGTTATGCTTTTAGACGCTTCACACCACAGATATATCCTGCTGACGTCTTTGCCTTTGCGGATGTTGACACACACCTAGAAGAATGCCTGTGGGTCTGCTGTGTTTAGTAATCTTGGTAGCGAGTTCTGTAAATGCGTCATGCTGTAGTGTGATAGGATAGTTAGGTGTAAGTTCAATTCCCAGCCCTGCCAAGTGTGTGTGTGTGCATGCTCCCATCCACCTGGGGACTCAGGTTATGCTTTTAGACGCTTCGCACCACAGATATATCCTGCTGATGTCTTTTCCTTTGCGGATGTTGACACACACCTAGAAGAATGCCTGTGGGTCTACTGTGTTTAGTAATCTCGGTAGCACGTTATGTAAATGCATCATGCTGTAGTGTGATAGGGCACTTATGTGTAAGGTCGATTCCCAGCCCTGCCAAGTGTGTGTGTGTGTGTTTCCAGCTGCATGACAACAGTACATTGCTTTTACAGTATTCACTCACCATAACATCTGTGCGGCGTCTTTGCCTTTGATGCTGCTGTCTACAGGCTAGACGTATGCCTGTGTGATTTCTGTTATCTACTACTCACGGTTGCACGTTCTGTCACTACGTAATGCTGTTGTGTGGTACAGTGGTTACATTCGTGTTCTGCTCACAACCCTGCCACTTGTGTGTGTGTGTGTGTGTGTGTGTGTGTGTGTGTGTGTGTGTGTGTGCGTCTGTGTGTGTATGTTTGTATCTATATATATATATATATATATATATATATATATATATATATATATATATTTTTTTTTTCTGCCCATAACTCTGCTCTTGCATGGACAGCTGACTGTTTCATGTATCACATATTTGCATAGCTTTCACATACCAATGGGGTATGTTGCAAATCCCAACATTGTCCATGCAACGTCCGTGTTACAGGCGGTGTTACACGCCCTTACAGGCGTTTGCTGTATAGCTTGGCAGACATCTATCCTTGCTGTACTCTCACTCTACTGCACCGGAGGCTTCATGTATCATGGCCTAGTTTTGCTGTGTGTATGTCTATTTGTGCTGTGTGCATGGCTGTGGGTATGTCCCACTATCATCATTTGTAAAGGTGACAGCCCTATAGGTACTTCATGTAGACTGCTGTGTCATTTGACATGTCAGCACATACCTGCGGACAGTACTGAACGTCTTACTGCAGCGCTTTTCATACCTTCTGCGTTATCTTGCAGTCGATAATGCTGTTTCCTCACACATGTATCTGTTTCTGATCATACCACTCCACCTCCTAGAGCAAACATCTGGACAAAGCCTTAACTGATAGTGGGACACATAGGGGCAGTATTGACATGTTACTCTTACAAACGTAGATAGTTGACACAATAATAGGTTTTGCATTAGTATGACTTTTCTGACGGATTTGGTGTCTTAAACTCACATTTGTCATTATTTTATGACTTCAGTTATCAGGAATTTGTCAGAATGGTACTGATGCTACGTGGAACACACCAAACATATGAGGCAGAACTCTGCACATTCTGCGTAAATCTGTACAGTTGCGGAGTATGTGTCTGATACAAGATATCAACTTTCTGACACCAATACACACACTGTATGGTGGCATCACAGGCCACATGCCATTACATTTATATTGCAGGACACACCCACCTAGAGGGTTGTATTCCTCACACAGGCCAACAGCTGCTTATCCACACTAATTAGTCTATCATGTACCGTATGTGTACGCCGGTATTTGCGCTTTCCGTCAGTGGCAGAGCTCACGTACGAGTATGGGGGATGGGACATTGTAATGGTGACACTGTATGACACCCTGAGGGACACATTTCTTTTGAGTCTATTAACCTTCCACATTGACTTTCACAGGGCATACATTGTCATTCACATTTTTCGGAGTACATGCGTATGATTTGTACATGTTTTGTCATTTGTCCTGATGTCTTTCTTCTCACCTGTCCACCTAGTATCACTAGTTCTGTACATGTATTTTGGACAGGTTACCTTCATACCCCTAACCTGTACACATTATGGGTAAACGCCCTGACGTTTGACCTTTGCTCTTGTTACATTTGTCATAGTAATGTGCCTTTCTGGTAAATTACTGGCAAGGCATTACGAACTGTGCGGTTAGATAATAGTGACTGACATTTCTATGTCATGATTAGTAACACTCATAACATTCATATTCCTGGCTACGCTAGTATTCTATCAACGTTCTGACTTTGTCTGGGGTATATCTAATATAGTCCCTATTTGTATTTCATGTACTATGCCTTAGTGCAGCTGTCTTATTCTGACAGTTTGCCAGTTATGGTTACCATCTTGGTCGTACGCATGTCCATCCATGATAATCGCCTACATGACACTGATATAGGGCCCTACATATTCTCACAATGGTTTACGCAATATCCAGTGGATGGTTTGCCCCATTATTGAGAATATAGGCGTGTGCTATACCCACATCACTCCCATGGGGCGGGCCTACTAAATCTCTGCCAAACAACACCTAGGCCCATTTCTGCATACCCATGATTCCCATACCTGACACCCCTCCACAGTACCCATTACACATGTTTAATGTGAGCGATACTGAAGTGTGGAGACACTTATATGCACTCCCCACTCTCCGGATATCAGTTCGTACGTCATACATTCTATCGACACATGTCATTACCCTTGCACCTGCTACTGTTGAATGTACAGCTATATCGTATTTGCTGGCTGAGGTCACTTATTTTGCATCAATGATGGTTGATACTACGTATGGATCAATTTTTGGGGTCCTGCAATGGACACCTATATGCATGTTTAAAGTGTAGAACTTGCTGGACTGTCACTTTCTGGCCAATGGTTTGGAAGGCAGCGGTTTATTCACCTTTCGTGCATGTCTGTTTGTCTACCCATATTAGCTATGCAGTGGCCTATTTATGTACATATGTCATATCTACAGGACATATGTGTGTTGTGTATACATATATACATGTACAGTCCTCATTTCATAATTTGCTTTGGTTTACATCTGTGGATTATGTGTATACACATATATCTATATCCATACCATACCTTTCCACTGTACAGATTGTCGCAGAGTGTACAGCTGGTTGTCTCTTTATCTTCGGTGTGTTTTGCATAAACTTGTGTCTATCTGGCAATGTAGTGGCATTTCATTTAAGACTTATGTTGGGAAATACTGGCAAGCAGTTCAGGTTACGACTGCATACCCTTCAGGGAATCCATGCTACTGACACACCCGTTATTCTATCCACTTTCTATGTTTGTTCTGGCACATATCTGGGGTTTGTCCCTATTTGTACCGATAGTTTGCATGCCTTTGCCCGGTTTCATTCTTTACAGGGTTAACAGGTTTGAGCCATGTATATCTAATGTGGGGAAAACAGCATTCATTTACTATGATGTGAGCAGATCACACACGCACAGGCGCACTTGCATTTACATGTTGTGGGATACATCTGTTTAATAAATGTGTGCTTGCGCGGCCTTTCATACGTCTGACCGTAACACTTACTCATCTGTAGTCCAGTTTACGGACTGGTGTGAAACACACGGTTCACCTTTACGTATTTAACTGTGTGTACAGCACGAACGCATTCATTACACTTTACAGGGATATCTGCAGTGGTCGTAGGTCAACCGGGACTGCATTCACATTGGACGGATGCCGGAAACAGTATTCTGTTGCTGTTCTGCTTCATTGATATGCATACCCATAGTACTTAGCTACATCAACATACACCTCACCGCTTCACTTACAACACAGGCATCCATTCCCCTGCTGTGGGAAACGCGGTACTACATATTACACATTCTGTATTGCCTACCGCTGTGGACCCCAGCTGCATTGTTAATCACTCCGAGGATATGCAGAACACCAGGGTATATAGTCGTATCACATACACGTTTCTGATTGTCAGGGTGTTCATGTAGTGATCTGGGTATGGGCTTGTCCACCTGGTGAACGGAACTTCCCTGGCCAAGTTCAAATGTCAGATGAAGCATGTGGACAGGGAGCATCTCCCTATTATGAACATTTTACCTGTATTTATAGACACGTGTTTGGGCACCTATCAGGAGCTTATTCTGTTGGCTGTACATATTATTGGTGGAGTTGTTATGGTCCATACTCCATGGTGGGGGGGGGGTTCCCATTCACATTTGACTATTACCTGTATTCATTCATACGGGGATTATTTTCTTGGACATGTTGCGACTACAGGTATGCAGTTGTACATTACACAAATGCCATGGCTTGTTACTGTACATATGTACGGACCATACCTCTTGACCTCTTTGAGCAACAAATCTGCGCAAACCCTACATGATGGGGAGAGTAAGAGGGGCACATTTTAACTAGTTTCCTTACAAGCTTATAACGTTGATAGAATATTTACCGGACAGATCCAGGTTGTCGGAGGCACACAACACTATGAGCCAACACTCAGGTCATTCTGCGAATATCTGGACAGTTGACTGATATGGTACGAACCTCTGTAATACGCTGCTGTGTTCTGGCACAGCAGTAGCTCGGCATTAGGGACAGATGTCGGGACGTGCTGGCAGACAGTTGAGTTTCAGACTTCATACTCCGGACATTAATGCCATTGTGCAAACTGTCATTCTATGATATATCTATGTTTATCCATCCACATGGATATATTCCTGCTTGCACCTGTTATACATTCTACGGATCTCACTCCTCTGAGCTCTCCATACTCTTGCTCCTCTCTACCCTCCAGCTTAACCAGACTTAGCTGACACTCACTTGACTCCCAGTATGTCATTGTTGTACATTTCTGTATTACCACTACAAACTCTGGATTTGCACTGTCTTATTATGCACATGTTATGCATGTGTATTTCCTGACTGTATGCCTTTTACTCTTGTATTTTACCTTTAACATTATGTAGCCTTTAATTCCTTGTATTGCTTGTGGGTCTTTTCTACCCGGGCCTCCGCTGTTACTGGGCACTTCTTCGCCCAGTGGACTTCCCGGGTACTCAGACTGCACATACATGGATAACTTCTAACAGCTATCTTTGCATATTGTACCTGCTGTTGTACCTTTGTCTCACTTGTAGTCATGGCTCTGTCCAGATATCTAACTCACACGGGTTGTCAGGTATGGTCGGTCACGCCGGCACACACTAGGTATCCCTCGCACTTCATCAGGGTTCTCCTGTTAATGTCGGGTGTCTTCCTCACCCTTCTGCCATTTGCCACTATGCGAGTGTGCAATATATTCTCCCGCATATTTGTGTGGGGACACGTGCGTCATGGGAAGGTGTTTTATCTTGGGTACTGGGCTATGCATGACCACTCAGGTCTGGACAGTGTCTTGGACCTGTACTTCACGTTCTGGCTTGTGTCCAGATATGTACAGGATTGGACATCTTGTCGTCATACCCATTCTACTATTTACACAGGTTACTTATCCCGTAAGGGATATTCCAGAAATTGGACCATTCCACACAGAAACGATATTGAAATGTATTTTGGCTTTATGAAAATGTGCAGGGGGTTTACCATGCAGGGAATACATGGTTTGCTATCCTGACACTGCCTAGGGTGACAATACCTACTACATATGTATAGGGGCCAGTATGTGTAGCTGTGTCTGCAACGGACCAGTGGGCCACGTACGGGTGGATTTGGTGGACGTTCTGTTATGGGGCTGGGTTGTGTGATGTGGAGGGTATGCTGGGTAGCCCATTATGCAGCCAGGTGTGTTGCATTTGTTATGGCCAGTTCCATCAGGACCAACCTGTGGGTATGTGACGGTGACATATCTATACATTTTGATCGCACATTTACATGATACATATGTTTGTGGGATTGTGTTCTACAATATGGCCTGTCTGCTCATCTTGCAGCTGTTTCTCCATGTGTTTGTGTTTATGTCCACTTCACCCGCTGCCCCCTCCTATACCTCTGGTTCATCTTTTCTGCATACGGCACAGTATCGCCTTTGCGGGTTTTACCATTACCCATCTACCCCTCACATGCAAATTACTCACATCCGATAGCTCACTACTTTTGTTGTTGGGCCATGACAGGGCCAGAGTAGCACATTGACTGCCCTACAGGTGTCAGGTACCTTTAAGGTTGTGTGGACTACCCTGCCATGTTTACTTCCCACGTGCTATACCTCACACACATAGGTACACGCCCATACTTCACTTTCGTTACTTAGTTGGTATACCCGGGTACTACCCATTCGGCTGTGTCACATACTAGTTTGGCTTCTACCGATGACTCCCGGGATTTGCACACCTGTTGTACTCATTGGGGGGATGGCACCTTTTCCAATGTCCATGCTATTCCTTCCACATATCCGACTGTTGTGAACAATGCCTCCCCACAGTCTACGGTACTGTTTCCACCTTTTCAATTGGCCGCAATGTAACATTTGTGGTGGACACAACACATTTTCCACGCCGACACATACCCATGGTCAGTTCGGCAGATAGAACTTACAACTCTTGCCTATATCTAAGCTTTAGTCTTGTAGCATTTCAGTGGCTTATTCTTTTTCTTATGACATTTATGTAATATACGTGTGGAGAACAACTGTTTAATGCCACTGTTACATGACGTCTGAGGGATAATTATGTCCTATAATCTCTGCACATTTGCCATGTTTACATGCTTGTGTCAGGACACATCTGCCCGCAGCGGTACTGTCGCTCGCAAAGTGGGACAGGTGGTATTCTTAGTCGATGGTATGGGTCATACTGTTCCTTTCGGCCTACATGTGTCCTTATTGTTGTAAATGTTTCTATGCTCCTGATTCATTTACATGTGTATTCTATTCCCTATCACATTTGTTATGTGGGATACAGACATACCTTTTGTATGTGACTATTACATCCCTTGTGGGATATGATTCGGACATGATAGTCACTACATATATCTACTTTTCTCCTCGTGTATTTTGAAATGGACACATCTGCACAGCTATGTACCCTCCCTCACATTATGGGTCAGCTGGTGACCCTCTCCATTGGGCTGGACGTACCTCCTGGCAGCGCCCTAGCATATGATATGTTTCACTTCCACATGGTATAGCTATAAACACTACGTTGGACCACAGGCAAGTGGTTTTTCTGTCATTTGTTCAAGGGTAGGGACCTGTTATTCCCTATCGTGCATTTGTGTTTGCTTCTTCATTTTCTGTTCGTAGGGACTATCTTGCATGCTTTGTATACGTTTCAATCTCCACGGACACTGATAGGTGCGAGTATTTCTGCAGGCGGACTATACTATTCAGCAGTTTCGGTTGCTCATCGACAGCCGACATTGACACGCCTCCCTCCGCAACTTCGGTACGCCCCATGCACTCACGCACGTTTCCTATGCACGTGGCTGTGGCAGCTGCATGCCTTCATTAATATGCATATGGCGCTACTACTCCATATATACACCGCACGGCTGGCGCAAGCCTTACACCGGCCTTGCGCCGAGCTTCATGAATCCGGGAGAGTATAGTGACATTGTGCGCGATACTCAAAACTTACATTGCCTTAAACCGGCTATACAGAGCCAAAATATCCTGGAAAGACTTCCAATTGATGGCTGTAAAATATGTTTTGGCAAGTAAACTAAAAACTACAAGCAAGAAGTTAAGTTACTTTCAGAAATATTGGAATAACCTTCTAGATGTTCTTAATCAATATCCTACTTAGGTTGCTCCCCTTTTCTCCTCCTATTATCTGTAAATATCTCTTCTCTTCATTATTTATCTCCAGCAGAACCCTTGAAAGACTACAATTATCGTGACCCTTTATGATATCTTTTCTTACATTTGTGCAGGCAATATATTCTAGTTTCCTTACACTAATTCCCTAGCACTTAGTGACAGTCGCTTGTATATATGGTATATAGTTAAATCAAATAGGTTTTAGGAGTACTGATATACCTTCACACACCTGCATTAACAAATACCTCCCAGCAAATCCTGTCTACACTTTCTTTTTTTTTTTTTTTTGTTTTTACTCAGTTAAGTTTCCTATTTCACTTGATTAAAAGAAGCTAAATAATTATTTTTGTTATATCAGTACTGAATGTACCTGTTCTTAAGCAGGAGTGTATGAAGATTTTTCACTTATCTGTTTTGAACCTATTTGCATTGTGTGAATTATTGCTTTGTTTTTGTATTTGTGTTTTTAAAAATGCTAATAAAAATCAGTTTGCAAGAAAAATATATATTCCCTGTCATAAATTTTGTTAAGGGTTTATCTGCTGTTGGTATGAGAAGAAAGTTGTACCTCTGGATTTACTAATCCTCCGTGTAAGACTTAATAAGTCTTACTCAGAGGCTGCAGTTGAACGGATTGACGTCAACGTGCCATGAATATTCATGAGGGCATGCTGACTCATCTGTAACTCTTACACGGACTGAGTAGGAAAGCAGGGGGCGTGTCCGACTGCCAAGCAGTCTAAAAGTCCACGCCCCTGCAAGGTTTTAAAAAGCATAGTGTCAACAGACAAAAGCGAGTTCGCTCAAATGTACTTGCACCCAACACCACACTCCCTGACACTGTAAACTCCCATCACAGTTATAAAACGTAACAAATAAATTTTATTTTCTTTAAATCCACGATATAGCTGCCCGTATTTGCTCTTGTTTGTGCGGGTGTGCCCATTGCTTAACCACAGTTAGCAATTGTGACATTGAAGAGTATATAAGAACTACTTATGCACATTAATCCAAATAGCAGTAGCGTAATGGTAGAGCGTATGCACAAACAGGAGGCATTCATAGTTCAATTCCCACCACTCCCCTTCTTATTTATGTTTTAAATCAGTATTTGAAATAATACCAGACATATATGATTAAAATATTATTAAAAGCAGTGAAATGGCTAATGTATCAGTGAAGAAAATATATATTTTTAAAGGATCCAGATATATAATAGCCTGCTCTTAAGCAGCGCTTTACCCAGCTAAACAGAGGTGCCCATAGTTTAATAGCGCTTTACCCAGCTAAACAGAGGTGCCCATAGTTTAATAGCGCTTTACCCAGCTAAACAGAGTTGCCCATAGTTTAATAGCGCTTTACCCAGTGCAATGTGTTTGTGCGGACGTGCGCCTCGCACCAACCAGGGCACTGTAGGGCACCGGGGAGCAATGTAGAGCTAAGTTGCTTAAACGCAGCCACACCCCATAGCCTGTCTAGACAGTAATAAAATAAAAGAATGACAAGGTTCGAACCCAGGACCCTATGCATCATAATCAAAGTACAGAACCACTAAGCCATGACAACATAAGAGAAGCAGCCACTATTAACATTCATATACTTACGAATGGTAGTTTAACCATTACTAAGCAGGTCTGCAGTCAGCTGAGAATTTCACAAACCGGCCAATCACAAAAAAGTGCAGGAAATGTGGCATATTTAAGCCCCATAGGTGGAAATACTCACCATAACTGATTGTAGCACACATTTGCAGTCAGAATGGCAGGTGTAGGAGAGGGTTCAGGCTTCTGAGTGCAATGTTGGGGCATCGAGGAGTCCAAATACATGGTTTGGCTCCTTGTCCACCATCACGAGTCAAGACTCCTGCAGGGCCAGTTCCAAGGGACGGAGTACAAGGCAGAGGCTTGGAACTGGTTAGCTCATGACCTCACCAATGCCACAGGCATTCCCCGGACTGGTGAGCAGGTCTGTCACCACCATGCAGACCTGAAGAGATGAAAGCAGGACCCCCTGAACCAGTGGATACAGGAGGCCCGTGGGATGAAGGATGCCCCACAACTGAGTATGTAGCCATGGAATGCAGTATGTAAGAATTGATAATGGAGTATGTGTAATGGATAGGTATGTTTCAATATCCCTTCATTTACTTTACAGCTGCAGGTGACCATGTTACGAATCAGCAAGCCTATGCTGATAGGCTGCTAAGGTTGTGCCACCAGGCAGGTTAGTGATTATTCTGCATGTATTGTTACATAAAATATGTTTTGAGAGCATGAAAGAATGTGTTGTAGTCCAATAAAACAGCCATAGAATTGCCTGAATAAGTCCTCTGCATGTACTGCCAGATAAAAACGTCAGAGAGGCAGAAAAAGAGTGTAGTAACCCATTAAGAAAGGTAACATATGTCTGGAATAATATCTCTGCAGGCACTTTCATATAACATAAGTGAGTGAGCCTGAAAAAATATTGTTCTAACCTATTAATAAAGGTATAATATGTCTTGAATATGTCTGCCATAAACACCGTTAAAACAAATAAAGGAGTGAGCCTGTGGAAAAGTGTGCAATGTCATTAATAAAGGTCTAAAACCCAGAGTGTGTCTGTGTCACAGAGTCTGAAATATTATAGTACCCTTGCATTATATAAACAGTACTATTTGAAAATGTGCTGGCAACCCAGAGTTATGCAGCCCCATATAAAGTGGGTGATGGAAGTGCTAGTAGCTGTGAAACATATATACAGTCCACAATAGTCAGTTACTTGCTGGCATGAATAAGTAAACCTGGCACACATGTAGCATGTAATTATTCACCAGAAATGTGAGTGTGCGTTAAGAAGTGCAGGGTTCTGTACAAATCAAAGTGAAAATGTCATGTGAAAACATCCCAGATATGTAGATAAAGAAATATAAATGCAAACAAGAAATATGTAGCAGTAACACCTGAATCCTGGACAGTTAGTATGTCAGATATGGGTCAGGCATATACTGAACTAGCCAAACCCATGACACAACCTAATGTATGGTGGCAAGTGTAATAATACAGGTAGGGGATATACAACTGCAGTCACTGGGAATGTAGTGTAGACTAAAAGGTCATTATAATATGTTAACTGAGGTTTTTTCTACACCCTACTGTATGTGCATAAACTCTGCAATTCCACACCTCAATGGGTATGTGTAACCTTAAATATTTGTTGGGACATATGTCCTATTGTTTTATAAATATTTGCATTGATGTTGATGCATGTGCCCTGTTCAAACACCACGTTCATGGTGGCCTGTTGCTACCAAACATCCCTGCATGCTGTTGGAATATCCACTGTCGTTCAATATATGCATGTGTTATGCTTGCTGTTCAACTGTTGGAACCTTTGTGTGTTGGTTTAATGGGAATATTACTGCATGCTGTTACAACTAATCTGGAATGCTGCTGTTTATGTTGTAATTAAACACACCTAATCACAGAACTTATGGAAAGGCCGATCCCAGCGGACCCACCTGTCAATCCTCAGTTGGCGAGTGCACCTGGCACCAGCAGCTCCAGTGCCCAGCCCGGGCTCCCCTCCTCCGTTGGTCCTGTGCCACCTTCGGGTGAAAGCACTGCAGGGGATGGGGCTCGTCCCCCCCGTGCAAGCGTGGGCAGAGAAGGGCCACCCATTACCCTTCGAAGGGTTCAGACTGTGGTGCCTAGGGAGATCCAGCGTTCAGTCGCTGATCCCCTACACCAGCTTGAGGCGAGAGTGGCGCGTCTCTCGGGTGAGCCTGCCCATCCTACTCAGCCCCCAGCACAGCCACCCTCGGGACTGTGAAGGTGCAGTGGTGACTGCCCATGGTGGGGATCAGTTCCACTGTTACCATCTGTGGGCTCAAGGGCTTGCGATTTCCAAACATCCTTCCCCGTCACTTGTGTTCACCCACCCCATGTGTCAAACTCCGCCCCTGTATGTGTCTTGTTTGTCTTGTTTGTTTACCTCCCCAACCCACCTCCCCAAATATACCTACTACCTCTACCTCACATTCCACTCTCACCTGAAAAAAAAAACTGACACTTTAATATGTAAAGAACAGAACAAAGCATGTTTGTATCTTGATAAAGCTCGGTGTTAACTGAGCGAAAGCGCTTGATTTATTATTGTCTGTTGTTGTGGAATTAAACACTCATTTTTTTACTATTGCCTTGGTTTTTGGTTCCTCTGTTGGACTTTGTTTTATTTTTTGGTTCTATTCCTGTTGTCGTTAATTTTTTTTGAAAAAAAATTAAAAAAAAGGGCAATCTGTTCCCACAAAAAAATTACGCCCCATACATAGCTGCCCAGTTCACACACATGTCCACTGGACATGTAAACTGATAATTCTAATTGGCAGTACAACATATTTTGTTGTCCTCACCCCTCTCTCAGGGGTGGAAGGTTTCAAATTTCACATCAAATTTCATACATATGCACAGCTGTTGCTGGTAAAGAAATGGGCAGCTATGGACCTTCCCTACACCCATCCTGCTCATCCCGAGCTGGTTTCCCTACTGTCTTTTCCTCTATGTGCCCCCTTTTTCACTACTTTCCTATTTCCCCATTTTCTTTTCTTTAAAAGAAATTATCATGGGGGCTAGCGGGAGTAAGCACTTTTAAGCAGTAGGTAGCGGGGATGCGCAAGTGTGAGCTTGTGTGCACTTAGCTAAGCATCGCTAAGCATTGTGCAAACCCACTTACAACTGCCTAAAAGTGCCTTAGTCACTCTGTATGACAAGGCCCTTGTGCTGCTCAGCAGCAAAATAAAATACCCTTGTCATTCTCGAACCCGGGACCTTGGACACACCAGTCTGCATAAAGTGCTACTACACCACAGCAGATATACAATAACTCAGTGCTGAAAGCAATATATCATGCATTACCATGAGTGAATGTAAAGGGAAAATAGGAATGGCATAACACAAATCTTGTTCTGTGGGCCTTAACCAGCAGGTGTTGTGGAATTGCATGACATGACTGTGAAAAGAGAATCAGCCATGCTAGTAGGGAATAAGGTTACAGTAGCAGCTTACAAACCCCTCACAGTATCAGAGCAGGATAAACACTGGCATATTTGCATAGGTCACAGGCCAGACCTCCCAACAGTGACTGATCTACAGTGATGACCCTGATTTGTAAACAAATGTTAGCTGTGCCCCTCTGACTCCCTGTGAAATGTACTAACAGTAGGCAGATCAGTGTTGAATCTCAGTGAATGACAAATGTCAATAAGTGAGAGTAGACACCGCTTGCACATCAGAAAATGTGTAGTAATACATATGCTCTGAATCCCCCAAATTCTGAACTGCAAAATGTCTGAACTATATCACAGGTGTAACCCAGTTATATGTACCTTTCCGTGAGGCTGTTCAAATATATACGTGAGAGTATCTGAGGCCTGGAAGAGTCAGAAACACACAGGCATATCAGCTTGTCTGCTGTTACACACTCTGCAAATAGCTGTAGAATGAATCCCACAAGCATGCCTTTATGTAGAAGTACAACACAGAAATATCAAAGGATGTAGCCATGTACTGCTAGCAACCACTTGTGACAATGCCATTGTTCAGATGCTGAAAAGACTGCTGTGGTGCACAGTCAAAGAATACTAGGCTGACCTCTGTCTACCATCTGGATATGTCCACAGGTGGGAGCTACTCAGACAGACTACAAGCCTTCATAGCCTTCAAGCCTTCATAGACTTACAGGTACACAGCAACACTGCATGTTCAGTAAGATAAACATCACATGATAATAAATAATGCACTCTGCAGTTCTGCACCCCTACCCAAAGGTACTATATACCCATGTAGTCAGGCACAACCAAGTGTGTAGGTAGGCATACACAGTACAGAAATATGTCCAGTTGTCCTGAGCAGACTGTGCTAATGTCGACACAAACCCCAAACTGTTCAGAAGTGAGTAACGTACTAATGACAGTATAACAGTTCACAAACAGTGCATGTGCCTGATATTCATAATTGGTAGTACAACATACTTAGTTGTCCTCACCCCTCTCTCAGGGGTGGAAGGTTTCAAATATCCCACCTAATAAATTGCATATGCACAGCTGTTGCTGGTAAAGAAATGGGCAGCTATGGACCTTCTCCACACCCATCGTGTACATCCCAAGCTGGTTTCCCTACTGTCTTCCTCTTTGTGCACCCTTTATCACCACATTTCTATCTCCCTATTTACTTTTCTGTCAAAGACATGAGCGCGGGGGTTAGCGGGAGTGAGGACTTGTAAACAGTAGTGAGCAGGTTTGCACCAGTGTTGGCATGTGTGCGCTTAGCTTAGCATTGCTAAGATATGATAAGCTACGCCAAGCTTAGCTTAGTATTGCTAACATAAAATGAGCTAAGCTAAGCTTAGCTTAGTATTGCTAAAATACAATAAGCTAAGCTAAGCATAGCTTAGCATCGCTAAGCGTCACGCAAACCTGTGCAAACCCACTCACAACTGCTTAAAAGTGCCTTAGTCACGCTGTATGACAAGGCCCTTGTACTGCTCAGGAGCAAAATAAAATACCCTTGTCAGTCTCAAACCTCACTCACCAGTCTGTATGATGTACCACTAAGCCACAGCAGATATACAATAACTTGGTGCTGAAAGAAATATAACATGCATTACAAGGAGTGAATGTAAAGGGAAAATAGGAAAGCCATAGGAATACATTGCAATAAAGAAATATAACATGCATTACAATGAGTGAATGTAAAGGGAAAATAGGAAAGCCATAGGAATACATTGCAATAAAGAAATATAACATGCATTACAAGGAGTGAATGTAAAGGGAAAATAGGAAAGCCATAGGAATACATTGGAATAACTACTGTTGTATGCCAGTTAATTCCCTAATCCCAAAAGAAAGTACATACTCCCATGTATCCAGTGTTAGCATTAGGAGGTGTGAGTAAACTTACACACTGAGAAGAGTGTACTGGAAGAAGCAACAGTCAGGTTTCAGTACAACATGCATTTACTGGCTACAACCCAGCCTCAGATATGAGACATATACCAACCTTCTGACTGACGCAACAGTGTCCACAGCAAACAAGCATGGTCCCCATCTTGCTAAACTGAAATGCCTATGCCTACTTAACCTATCATTTTATAGAAGTGTCCTGAAATCACAGTGAGAACTGCAATTACCACACAGCAGGCTGCATGCAATTACTAAATGGTGGGCACCAATTGGTGAAGAGGCCATCACATGCACATGTGCAGATACCTACAAAAGCAGCCTGTACTTGCTGTCCACACATGCAATAATATCATTGTAGCAACTGGAGAGAGAGAGCGAGAGAGACAGACAGACAAACAAACAGAGGCAGTTGGAGACACCAACCAGAATAAAAAAAACACAAACAGAGACAGTTGGAGACACCAACCCAAAAAAAAAAAAAACAAACAAACAGAGGCAGTTGGAGACACCAACCAGAATAAAAAAAACAGAGGCAGTGGGAGACACCAACCAAAAAAAAAATAGAACAAACAGAGGCAGTTGGAGACACCAACCAAACAAACAAAAAAAAAACAAACAGAGGCAGTTGGAGACATCAACCAAAAAAAAAAAAAATGTCAACAGGTACAACAGACAGAGGTGAGAAATACAAAGGTAAGGTATGTAACAGAGATGTATTTGCTGGCATCTGAATGATGTGGCTGAAGGGTACTCCACATACTGTGAACCCTCCATATGTGGTAGCAGTCCATATCTATATGTATATGCAGATGTGCATAGGGCAAGGGACATACTGCAACTGTTAGTGAAGGCTGGACATACATATGTATTTGAAGGTTGCTATGTGCACATATCTATGTAGGTTGTAGTGTGTGGCATTGAAAACAGCAAGCAGTGCAGGTATATGTCATGTGGTGGTTAAATGCTGTGGGACTGAGTTACAGCCAGTAAGGTCTGCTACAGCTATACGGCCTGAGGACAGCGAAATGCATTCTGCACAACACTGCAACATTATTACATAATTGTATGTCTCACAACTGTTTCATAATTGATATTCCCACCATGAAAGGTGGGCAGTATATGTGCCTATATGTGCATGTATATGTACAGCAATGGATGTTTACAATTATGTGTGTGTATATATATATATATATATATATATATATATATATATATATATATGTGTGTGTGTGTGTGTGTGTGTGTGTGTGTGTGTGTGTGTGTGTGTGTGTGTGTGTGTGTGTATATATACATATATGTATATATATATATATATATATATATATATTGATATATATATATATATATATATATATATATATATATATATATATATATATATATATATATATATATATATATATATATATATATATGTAGATATTTATATATATATATATATATATATATATATATATATATATATATATATACATATACATATATACATATATAGATATATATAGATATATACATATATATATACATATATAGATATATAGCTATATACATATATAGATATATATATAGAGAGAGATATATAGATATCTACAGATATATATGGACAGCACAGTATGGTGTATGTTCACATTCCCTGGTAACACTGTCTTGTATGTTTCCTGTAGTCTGCACAGATTACATACCTCAGGCATAGGTATCTGTAAGTAGGGGCACACAGTAAGGTACACAGGAAATGCTCATCTGTGTCAGCATGCATTTGTGTGTTGTATGAATGTCTGATGTGTGTGTAATGATGCCTGTACCATGTCCGCAATCACATGTGTGTTGCAAGGTTTGCATGTGTACCTAGCAACATGTATACTCTGTTACAGCAGTATGCCAGCTATATTAACAACTGTGCACATATGTTATGTAGGGGTATGGCATCAACGACTAGGGTGGGTTACTGGTTATACTGTAAGTGTACTTCACATTCATTGCAATGGATGACATATTTCTTCATGCATTAGCTTGATATGTACCCCCATGGCAAGGCTATGCATTGGATCCCAAACACTGTGCCGAGTACTGGTGTATACTGGTTTGTTATATGGAATGTGGCAGGCACTGTCAGCCAGTTGTGGGCTGAGCACTGATATGTGGTATTGAATGTGTGTATCCTCTGACAGACAAACAGATGCTATATATGGCAGTTAACTGATATCTGTACTGTATAATATTAAGTGTGCCACATGACTTGCTCACACATATCGTTTACTTGTCTTCCAGGCTAATGGCTCATCAAAGGAATCCCTCCTACACAGCCACAGAGGAACAGGAAAACCACCACAGCCTGGTTCAGCACTATACCCTGCTGTTTTCCAGGGCCAGCCAGCACCAGCAGGAGCATACTGCACTGTGGCAAGATCTTGTTCGGCGGGTAAATGACATAGGCATGCATAACTGGACATATGAGCAGGTACGCCATCACTGCAGTGATTTAATTAGACATGTCCGGCGGCGTGCATCTGATATCCATAGACAACAGCTTGCCACAGGTGGTAGGGTGGCCATGCATCCCCCCCTCACCAGAGTGGAGGAACTGCTCCTAAGTGTGGTGGCTCCTGGCCTACAGCAGCAACAACATCACACATGTGTCATCATGGAGGCTGGAGCCACCCAGCATGGTAACATGGAGCATGCAGGTAACATGCCCTAGCTGTAGACTACTGTTACCTGTATTGTTAGATTATGCATATGTGAGATGTGTACTGTGTTTAGCAGTTGTGCTTCCTATTGTGTGCAATACTGATACTGTGAATAGTATCTGTACACCTATGCCTGTTGTTCTACTGTAGTTTAGCACACTCACAGTAGCAATGCCACAGTTGTGACCACTGACAAACTGTGTCATATTCTTGTAGGTCCCTCTGGTGTGACAGCAGGGCAGACGACACATGCTGGTGAGTGTGTTAACACTTTAAAGTTGGTATTGAAATGTGCATGTCATAGGTGAGGTGTAGGCCATGTACACATAACACACCTGCACATAATGCATGCTGTGCATGTTGGCTGTGAGACATTAAACATCTCAGTAAAGTCAGTAGCTGCCTCAATCACATGCAATGCACAGATCATCAGACACAAATGTGGCAACACTGTACTGCACATTGGATAGGCATAGTTGACACACATGTACACAACATAACACGTTTGTCATACGCAGTACACCTCAACATGATACACATGTTGTAACCGGATACCCGCTGGCAGGTCACACTTCAGTATCCCACATGTCATCCACACACCACACATATTATACCTGAGGGGTAGGAGCCTAGCATGGGGCTGTGCAACACTCTTCAACACATAACACAGTCATGTTATGCAATGCTCCCTATTGGGCACCTCACACACCCTTGTGCAACGTGGCTGTGTAATTGTGAACTTAGCCACGGCACTGCGGTTCAGGTACAGCATGCTAGGCGGTGGTCAGGCACACTTTAGTGGCCTTGAGTGACCACATGATGCATGATGATGATGATGATGACGATGACCCCATACAGTTATAACAGCCATGTCCAGGATTGGTATTCCATCACGTACACATGCACCACTCATCCCGTGTGTGTACATAGCATGCATGTGCTACACCTGTGTCCACAATTATCTGCTACAGACACAGACACTGCAATTAGACATGGAAATCCATGTGACACACAGATAACACATGCAGCCATGGTATGTATAGCTGTGAGTGATGGTGCACAGGAAATTGCAGAGCTTATAATACTTGCACAGAAATGTCGTGTCCTTGTACATATTGTGTTCCAGGGTGTAGGCAATCACTGAACATGTACACACATGCACCACAGCCATGTACACTGTCATTAACTATGGCTGTCTACACTCACACTGCATGGACTTGATCAACACTTATTCTGCATGCTGACACATGTGACGCTACTGTTTGCCTTGTGATACTGTCACCCACCTTCAACCACTATTGAGTATGTTTTGGATTGCTGTTATGTGTGTGTATCTGCTGTAGTGAGGAGTGTGCATGTGTTCCTGTGTTCCTGTGTGCATGTGTGCATGTGTGCATGTGTTCATGTGTTCATGTGTGCATGTGTTCATGTGTGCATGTGTGCATGTGTTCATGTTTGCATGTGTGCATGTGTTCATGTGTGCATGTGTTCATGTGTGCATGAGTGCATGTGTTCATGTGTGCATGTGTGCATGTGTTCATGTGTTCATGTGTTCATGTGTGCATGTGTGCATGTGCAGACTGTAAAGTGTGTTTCCTGTCTTCCTCTCACAGGTGCTGAGTTAGGGGGTTGGCGAAACCAGCAGGCGACCTGAAGCCACTGCCACTGATAGTGGTGATGATGACACATGTATTGTGGCACAGGGAGATTTGACAGGGTCTGTCATTGGTCCAGCAATCGACAGTACACAGCGTTCAACCCCATCTATGCGCACACTCATACTGCCATTACATCCCTCACCACCAATGGCCATAGGCAAGGGACAGCAGACAGTTGGCATTGACCAGGAGAGTGTGGTACCCATGACACTTGCATCCTCTCACAGCAGCCATAGCCGTAGACCCAGAACGGTACCACATAGGTGGAGGTCCAGGAGTTCTCAGGGGAGCACCACTGGTCATATTGCCTATGGCAGGCGTGCCCTCACAGGTCTTACAAAGACCACTATGTTCTGGGCTATAATGCAGGCTCAGGCATGTATGGAATGGTACACCAGGCAGAGACTTAGGGCACAGAGGGCACATTACACCGCTATCAATGACAGCATTCATGACCTTGCCAGTGCCATCCGGACTTACACCGAGGTCATTGATAGACGTTGGGGGGAGACAATAGATGCCCTCCACAACATGTCTTCCTTGAGCCAGGACCATGCGGGACGGTTGCGACATTGACGCGGATGCATGCCAGCAACAGCAACAGCTGTCAGTGGTCACGGACAGCCCACAGTTCACAGCCGCTTCCGTAGTGGCAGTACCAGCCCCAGCAATGCTGGTGCTGGCCTGTCCATTGACCGTCCCAGTAGACCACATGCACGTGGCTCTGGCCAGTCCCAGCAGGAACATGGGTCAAGTCGTCATGCCTCTGCCTCTGATGACAGTACCCAGTTAGGGTTAGTACCCGATACTGTCTGTAGCAACCCTGCCAGGCACAGGTACTGTGTGCGTGGCCAGAGACAGTAATCTGTACAGCCTAGCAGGCACAGTCTGTGGCTGTCCCACAAACCACCGTATATGGCAGCCACATGGTGGAGCTGTGTGCATGCAGACTCACACACATTAAGCAAACAACTAGGGCTCACACATACACACACATTACATCAACATTGGCCCATGCTGTACTGTTGTCCCTCACACACACACACACACACACACACACACACACACACACACACACACACACACACACACACACACACACACACACACACACACACACACACACACACACACACACACACACACACAGAGACATGTCGATTGGATGGGTCAATGTCAGGCTCTGGCAAACAACAAAACACCCTGTGCATATGATGACACCTGTGCCACCTCCTGTCAACTGCATTATTGACGAAGGGACAGGCTAACATGGTGCTGATGCACAGGGTGACACTATAGCAGTGTAGCAATAATAGCAAGTTGTCAACAAGGAAGTGTAACTACATCCTTGTAGGTATATCTGAGCAGACATTATGCATCAAAGCTCTGATTGTCAATGTAGAATTGTTTACACCACTGTTAGGTCTGAGTATGTATTATCCACCCATGTGCCACTTGGCTGATATGTGATGTGTTGCCAGCATGTGTTAGTGAGTGGACAGTACTTGTGTGATGTGTGCAGTACAGATTAGCAAGTGTACATCTGTGAACATGGTGGGTGCGCACTGTCTGGATGTACATGCATAGTGGACACATGGGATGTGTGGCATACCCTGTTGTACACATTGTTAACATCTCATAGCATCTTTCAATGGCCAGTATGCATTCTACTACAGTTATGTACTAACATGGGTAGACGTGTGTATGACATGGGTTGACACTATGCTGTGGGTGATACCGTTAATATCTGTCAATGGTTTGTGGTCTGGTAGTATACACAACGTCAACAGCATGACTATAAGCAATCATTGGACGATGTCCTGACAAATGACGTACAGTAGTAGGGAACCCAGTATCAATTGGATCGTTCCAGTGCTACACTATAACACTAACCAGTGGTAATGACCACCACCCATTACTGTGACCACACCTGTGTGTCATATAGCCCCCTTAGGTACATGCAGACACACTAGGGATGTGTCCATCCAAATCTAGGAATGCATGGATTGGCCTACAATGCATTCCCTGGATGGGACACATATCCTACACAAGGGTATCATACAGACAGATATCTGTTGTCTGATACATGTTGTATAGCAGTAAGCCAACTATGGCATAGTCATCCTCATGTACTATACATACTATCCCGTTAGTACCACACAGGTGGTAGCCCTCAACATGTATGTTGGGTACCATTGTGTACATACAGACCCATGTTATGTCATGTGTCCCTTGCTATCCACATATCCATAGGTATTGTGGAGTCCCAAGGTGTATCACATAAGACATTAGAGGCCTGAATGCATATCCACAAGGCAGTCATACACCTATAAAGACTGTCCATTTTTGGCAGACTTTGTTGTGTTTGACCATGTCTGACATATACCCCAGGCATATACCCTCACTCACACTACTCTTAAGTAACTGTCATGGGTGCGGGTGCCATAGATGGCCTTGGCCACAGAACACGACAGTGGATGGCCGTGTCACATACATACATATGTGACCTACGATCTGAGAAGCAGCGGCACAACCTGTCAATGGAAACAAGTGTATTCATGTAGTATGCAGGCTTCACATCTATGTACTGATTGAGGGGACATGTACACATATATATTTGCCACGCAGATACCTGATGTGTGCAATGCACTTACTGTTGTCATCATACTATGTCATACCATGGTAAAAGCAAAACCCACACCGCATTGATCAACAGTGTAACACACTGTCAGCATTTGCAGGATTCAAACCCCTATCTAACTATGTTATGACACTAGAGAGAGGCACATTAACACGGTGCCCTATTTGCTTTACTGGCTGGTTTTCCTTCTCCTGCTGTATTTGTAGGATGGTGACATCATCAAACTTTCCAAAGAGGAATGTACCTCTTTTGGTGTGTTTTCACAGTCTCCAAAAAGGACACGCCTTTCAAAGACAATTGCACACACACACACTGTTTTCAGGATTCAAACCCCTACCTAACTATGTTATGATACTAGTGAGAGATGCATTAACACGGCGTGCTATTTGCTTTATTGGCTGGTTTGCCTTCTGCTGTATTTGTAGGATGATGACATCATCAAACTTTCCAAAGAGGAATGTACCTCTTTTAGTGAGTTTTCACAGTCTCCAGAAAGGAACACCTCTCAAAGGAAACTGCACACATGCACCCCCCCCCCTACACACACACACACACACACAGTTTGCAGGATTCAAACCCTACCTAACTATGTTATGATACTAGAGAGAGAGATGCATTAACATGGTGCGCTATTTGCTTTACTGGCTGGTTTCCCTTCTCCTGCTGTATTTATAGGATGGTGACATCATCAGACTGGACATGGTGATGTGTGTACACTTTATTTTATGCCATTCCAGGAATGGTCCATGTGGGTCAGCAGGTGTCAACAGCTTGAACAAGACCTCAGAATCCTTACCTTGTGTGATCTATCTGTGGTCACATTGACATTCCGTCATATGTCAACACATATTTATGCACAGCTTGTTGGTTTTGTGGATACTACATGTCTGGGATGTTGATAAAGGGCTATTCAAAGTCTATGTGACACATGTGTAGATGTGTTTATTGATGAATGTCCTGGGTGGCTGCCTTGCAAACAGTCTAGCATGTTTGGGAACGATGATCCGCACATGAACATACCACAGTTGGTAGGGTTGTGTGTATGTCAGCTTCCAATAGCTCTGTTTATGACTGCAACCATGATGGACTCCATGACCTTGCAGATCAGACCTCATAGGCGTACTGGACTTGACTTCCCATGGTGTGTTGTGCACCAACACTTGTGGGGAGTGCCATATGTAGCTGTGACACATTCAACGGTTCCACATCCTGTGTAGGGGGTGAAGCTCAGCTGGCTGTTCAGGTACATGATCTGTTTGTTCTGTAGTTTGTGCATGACACATATTGGGAATCAATGTATTCCACCTGCTGCCATGCTTTTGGCAGCGGGGGTAGCTGCTCATCCATTCTACATGTGATATTTCCTGGTATGTTGATGTGGACTATTGTCAGTGGGGGATGGGTATGTACATATGGGCCTATCTGTCATGATGTCGGCATTGTCACTCAGGTACAGTTGGCCCTGACTCAGGACATACATGGGTGTACATTGATATTTATGACATAGCTGAAGGAGGTGTCATGATTCAGTCTGGACTCCATCTCAGCTACTCTTTACAAAACACCAACGAACATGAGCACTAATCCCTGTTATACTCTTTTACACGCTTAACACCCTACTGATCCTTTGTGATCAGGCTACAGAGTATGTCATGATAATATCCTGGCATGTCCAGGGGTCGGTTTTGTGTGTACTCTTCAGTCCAGCTGGTGGATATTGTGATATTGACACAATGTCTCATCTGCCTCATGTACACGGACAACCCTCTCCTCCTCCCGACAAACTCAGATATATGTGTGAGCTGCACCTATATAGACATACAGGGAGCTGAAATCTCTCGACCCATGACTGGCACAGTCTATCAGGTGGTGAAGGTAACCACACACACCACATATCAGTCTCACATATCCTCTAGCAACAGCACTCAAACCACATTAGCACACATAGACATACTTGGATGCTGTAAATGTACTCTACCTAAGCAGCAGAGACCTCTAAAGCAGAGACACACACACCTGCTACCCCACTACAATACCCATGTATCACAATGTTCACAATGTCAGTGTGCCACACAGTCACTGCCCTTCGGGCTAAACAACACACCTAATACACTTGTAATAGGCGGCACTTATTGTCAGATACACTGATGTACCACTCACCTGCCCTAACAAGGGAATAGTCACTTTGGGCTGTCTGTTGGGTGCCAGGATCTGCCGCATAACACAGGCAGTCAGGTCACTCCAAAGCAAGTACAAGACTGGCACCATCATTGTCCATGCTGGTGTGTATGACCTCAGACGTTACTCCCTGGACCACATGACATGATACATGGAGGAACACTCTGATCATGTAGAACAGGCCAGTATGACCCTGACCTTGTCTAGCATCTTACACCCACCAATTATGATGTCACAGTATATGGACACACATATCACATTTAACAGTTGCCAAACAAATTTGTTTCATTCATAGGGGATACAGTGTCTGTCAGCATATGGTGACATGCTCAACATGCCATGTAGCTTCACTATGGACAGCTTGCACCTGTCACCCTTGGACTTTGGAATGCTGGCTAAGGCTCTTGCTACCACCATAGTGCCTTTTCTAAGCAGGGCTGAGAAGACAAACCCACCTCCATAGACATTACAGGTTAAATGAAACTAAGGGTAATGCTGCTCAACAACAGTTGTGTTAACCTCATATTGTGGCCACTCAGGACTCTCCTCAGTATGGAGGATAGCAATATCTGTGCACTGACAGACACCTGGTTCAGGCTCGCTTATGCACACTAGCACTACCAGGTTATGTTTCATACCATGCTGTCTGACAACAAGACTTGGAACAGACAACACAACTAGGGGGAGTATCCATATACATCACAGATACACACACCTCCAGAGGTTAGTAGAACTGCACAAAGCATCACAGACCATACATATACAACTACCATTGTGCAATACTGCCTTTCAGTTTGTTGCCTGCTACAGAACACACTCCCAAACTCAGGAACCACACTCGGCTTTCGTGGGAACTATGGAGAATATGAAGGTCTCCACAAATACCATTATATTGTGTGACTTCATATACACAAATATTGACTGGGGATACTACTCAAGCCCCGACACCCTCACCCAACAGTCGCTACAATTTGTGGACTCATATGCTATGGCACAACCAGTCAGCACAGCCACAAGGAGGAATACATATTGGACCTGATCATCACCAACATGGGGACTCTGTGTTCCTCACCAATGATATACCCCTCATTGGTAAGGTCAGAACATGCATGTATCTCACTGGACATACATATACCCTCCACACACCCATCCTGGGTAATCTTGGTGAACTTTTCATGAGCCAACATCTCACTTCACCGAAGCAAGGTGGTATCCTTCAGAGATCCTGAGACAGTGGCATATACGGCTCACACTGCTGCATCCTTTACATTTACATTCTATGGACAACTAGTGAACTGCATGGATTATGCTATCCCAAATAACAACAGGTCCCACTACAACAATGGCAGGGTACCTGTCTGGTGGACCCCAGCCATTAATAATCTGTACAACATCAGGAGGAAGCTACTACATGATACAGCACAATCCCAGACTGGGAAGGCATCTGTGATCTGTACTAGCAGACAGCTACAATCACTCATGGACTTTTCTAAGGGCCGCTTCTACCAGACAATTGCAACAGACACGTAGGACTATCACACGGCCTTCTTCAGTTATGTCAGGAACCTGGGTGGACACTCACTGATATGCTGTGAGTTACTGCATGCTGACTAAACCTACCCTGAACCCACTGGCATTGCCTACATCCTGGCAAACAGGTTCAGTGCAGATGTCTCTCACCCATTCCCACCTAAAGAGCAACTATTCATCCCAACAGAGTATAACCTCCCTGACATCACACAGTAACAGGTGAATGCTGCCCTCCCCACAGCATACATCACAGTATCAATGTGACCAGATGGTGTCCCAGCCTGCATCCTACACGAGCATCATGACAAATGCAACCCTCACATTACATCACTGTTCAATATCGGAGTTACCACAGGATATGTATCCAAGGAATGATGTACTGCGACAGTGGTCCCGCTCCACAGAGTTGGTGCCACAATGGACCACAGACAATATTGCCCTATAAGCTTATGTAGCCTGTTCTGCAAAGCTATGGAGCATATTGTCATAGGACTCATACACATAGACATAGGGAACATACAGACTCTGTGTCCTACACATTTCAGCATTGTTGTGGGCAGATCTTGCCACTTGAACCTGTCTGTATTCTTTAAATGGCTAACAGGTCCATTGACATAGGGACGGCTGTCCACACAGCCTACCTGAACCTTGCAAAACCCTTCAACACAATAACCCACTGGGCCATTATGCATAGGCTCACCAGCGTCAATATGGACATATATCTCACACAATGGATTGATACCTAGATCAGGGATAGCACCCACATGGTCAGAATTGCAGGTGCCATGTCTGACTATACACCAGTTACACATGGCATCCCACACAGCTTGGTCCTGGGATCTCTCTTGTTCAGTATATATTTGTCTTACGTACAGGCTACCACAGGGGGAATATGGCTGAACATGTTTGCACTTGACTGCAAACTGGGTGCCATGATCAACTCTCCAGCTGCCAATTGCATACTCAATCAGGGTCTCACAGAGATGGATGACTGGTGCCTGAGCCATGGCCTACAGCTAAATGCCATTAGTTGCATAGTCATCCCCTTTGGGAGTAACAACATGCCCACACATTACCACATAGGTAGTACTCCATTACATACGGTAGGAGTTGTTAGGGGTTTGGGGACATGACTTGTTCGTACTGTCACCTTTAACATTCATGTTGCCAAAGTGGTTGGACACACCTTCTATGTGGGCCACCTTATCCCATATGGTTTCACATCTAGATCGAGTGAGGTCATTGTGCCCCTATGCTCATCACATCCATGCTTGGTTACAATTCCACATTTGGGGTGTACCTTACCTGACACCTGCAGCAACTGTATTGGCCACGGAAGGTCCTCACCAAGCAGATCTAGGGACTCACACAGATGCCCTGCATAGTTCAGATGCAGTAACTCCAGCTCTACTCAGTCGCTTACCACCTACTCAGATATGATGTGTGCCTGTTGTTTACAGATATACCCAACCCAGAATTACTGGACATGCTCCACCTCAGGATATGCAACTCCCTTGGAGCTACACACTCCAGGGATGTATACCTCAGCACAGATGTTAATAGGACATTGTGGAGGGACAAATTCTTATCCCAGAGGCTCCACTCACTACAGAATGTAATCCCAGTTTCACATAGGCAGAGCCACCCACTGACCACCTACTGGAGACATCTTGATGACTGTATGGGTGATTATATATTTACCCCTGGGATATCTTCTGTGTCCCTGCTAGACAGAGGCACACTAGCCAAAATGTACATGGGCTATCTTGTGTGACCTACTATTCACACACACAGTGTAGTAATCTGACAGGGTTGCAAATGCCAAACGCACTCTGGCTAGGCTTGTACATGCCCTAGGGTAGATAGCCTAGTATCGACCTCTGAACCTATGTTAATGTTCAAGATGCACAATGTTTATTGCTGATACTGTTTGCAGGTCTTTATCATCTTTGCTTTACCAGTTTCCATGAACAACTTCGGTATCTGCAGAACATATTTGATTATGACAGGGTTCCACTATATTATAGATGTGTCTGTTGTCATATAACTGTGTGCACAGGGCAGATTGCTGTATAGTGACAGGTTCCTTTGTTAACACATGCAACTGATAGATATGCGTGGACCACTGCTGTACTCAGACATGGCCTAAGTGTGTGAGCATGCCCAGTTCTGCCATTCCATGTTTTGTTGCCTGACATTTGTCTCATTTATTCAAGTGTGTGAGCATGCCCGGTGTGACCCTTCAGTATGTTGCTATCTGAGGTCCACCACATTTGTTGATGTGTGCGAACATGACCAATATTAACATTTATACTGTGTGTGTTGGAAGTCAGGTTCTGTTCTCACTGCAGGACTCACCTTTGTGTCATAACTCAACAAGGATTATGCTGTGCCTGCAGGGTTTCCATGGAATACTTTGCATAGACTTATCAACATTCCATCATACAGGTGGACCACGGCAATACTGTCATGGTTTAGTGGATCAGTACTTTGGCTATAGTGCACAGTATCCTGGGTTTGAGGCCCATCACTACTTTATATTTTCATACTGAGCAGACCAGACTGCTTAAGGGCCTGTTATGCAAATATGAGCATGTTGGCTTTTGTTCAGCTATGCCCTACTTAGACCAGGCTTGTCCAACATTGCTCAATATTCACCAGCATTGCTGGACGTTGCCCAATATTACTGAACATTGACCACAGTTGTGCTAGTTGGTGTGTGCGATTTTGTTTGCATATACTACATGGTGGTAATTGTTGTTTAGCACTGCTTTATATTGCTTAACACGTGGCATTCATGCCTTAGGTGGTGCTGCAGGGCTGCCTATGTCGGATGCACATACTACACTCCCTGCACATGTTTGGAAGCAGGTAGTGTCAACTTAGGCATCCCTTTAACTTTATGTGCGAGTCAGAGAGAGGTATCATTTCCAGAGTTCCTACTGAGCCAGTGTATATGCTATGCATTGCCTCTTTGCCAAGGCCAAAGCATACTGGGCATGCCTCCTTCTGCCTACTGGGGCAGGCTCAGATTGTTCCTCCTCTGAGTCACGCTCTGCCTGTGATGGCCTTGGCAATGGTGGGGGCTGTTTGGCCCAGGCCTATGCTGGTCCTGCTGCAGCTGTTTTCGAAGGATCATATTATGTAGCATAGCACATACCATGGCAATTTGGGTACATGTAGTTGGCGAGTACTGCAAGGCTCCACCAGATGTGTCCAGGCACCGGAACCGTGACTTGAGCAGCCCAAACACATGCTCTATTACATTACGTGTTTTTGTGTGTGCCTCATTATGGCGTTCCTGTTCAGGTGTGTGTGCATTTCTGATGGGTGTCATCAGCCACGGCTCCAGTGCATAGCCAGCATCCCCCACTAGGTGACCATGTGGGATGTCCCCATTGGCAAATGTCTGGTACAGCTGTGTCAGATGCCAGATATGGGAATCATGGTAGCTTCCAGGGCAGCCTGCACACATTCATTATTATGCCCTGGGCATCACACATGACCTGGTAGTTGATGGAGGGGAAGCCCTTGCGGTTGAACTACACCCTACCCCGCTCGCCAGCTGGTGCTTTGATACGTATGTGCGTGCAGTCTATTGCACCCACTACCTCAGGGTATTCCGCTATTTGCTGGAAGAGATGAATATTGCTGGCCAATACCTCATGGGAATTGGGGAAATATACATGATCACCGACATGTGCTGACATGGCATCCAGAAACTGGTGTAGTACCCAGGATGCTGATGCCTGTGATATCCCCATCATATCACCAGTTGGTCTCTGGAAGGTACCTGTTGTTAGTATTCTTAGGCCAACACATACCTTGGTTTCCACTGGGATGGGTTCCCCTCTGTTGGTTCTGTGTGTGAGGCGTGGCCTGCACAGCTCAACAATTTGCTGCAGGAGGTCTCTGCCCACTCTATAGCGCTCCACTATCTCCAGCTTATGTAGCCCCTGGTAGGTTACCCTGGGCCTGTACACTCTTCTCTGTCTCCTCACTGTGGGTTGTCCTGCAGCATTGCCATTGTCACCACCCTCAGCATGTTGCATATGTCGCCTTATAACAGCAATGGCAGCCCCTAACATTTCTTTGTCTCAGTAAAGCTTTTTCAGTTTTCACTTCTATTAGCTTACTGCAGTGTCTCTTGTGAGAAACATAATGGACTGTTGTTTACAGAGTTTTAAGTGCTAGGCTGGGCTGGGCTAGTGTACTGCCTGTATAATTGCCTGATTCTGATTGTTTTCACCTGCTAGCTCTGCTAGTACTCCCTGGTAGCTTCCTACTATTTGTTGTGCTTCCTTTTCCTTTCTGTTTCCTCAGGGGGGGAGCACAGCGCACACAAGCGCAAACACGTGCACAGCTGCTAACACACGCACACATGCTTACACGGACTAAAACTTGCTTATTCGGGTTAAAATGCGAGCACACCAGCGCAAACATGCTTACAACACCTTAAACAGCCTTATACATGCTTACTCTGGCTTAAACGCGCACACTCACACTTACACTGTGCACACTGTCTTACACGGGTTTACACGCGTGCACACGCACACATACCCGCTCAACAAGAAACTTTGGTGTTGTGCAAGGCATACACCTCCCATTTCTTGCCTTTCCCTAGCCTACCTGTTGACACACCTCTTTCCATGATGTATAAATGACAGCTGACACATGCCACTCTGCTCCAATGAGCTTCACTTCTTTCATACATACCCCCCTCGTGATGTCACCTATCTTCTACTCTGTTACTCCCCATATCCTACTCCTACACTCCACTGACTGTCCTCATTTGCTATGTAAACTTGCGATTCACTATCCTAACACTCATTTACATAGGATTGCCTACTAATGCTTGGCTACATGTCTTAGACTGAGCTTCTCCCCTTAGCGACCGCTACTCGGTGGCCATGTTGTCTTCAGCCTGCCATTCCCTTGCAGTGTACATTAACAATTTCTATAAATTCCACATTTGTGGGTTTTAATTTTTAGTATTCTGGATTTTAGAGCACAGGCCGTTTGTGCAGTGCTGCGCTCTGCTTAAATGTCGGAAATCGGCAAAAAAAATATTTTTATTTTTATATTGCATCAGGAAACATTTCCAATGGCTGTATATTTGGCCATTGGCATGCTTCCTGCACTGGATGCAACCTTTATTTGGAGCTGTCGCGGCTCAGTTTTGCTATTTGCAGAACGGTACTCAGTTGTCAACTGAGTACATTTCTGCAAATAACACTGCTCTTACTCGGACAGGTACGGGTTTCTTGAATCACAAATCTACCTCATTTGCATGCCTTTCGCCTGCAATTGAAGTAATTTGCATATCCCTGCCCGGTCCGTGTAAGAGCCGTTTTAGGAGCTCTCTTACACGCCCCTACAGGTTGTTCCTGGATCGCTTGTCGGACATGATGGCTGCATGGAGTCTTACTCTACTCTTAGACTCCATGCAAGCCATTGTGAATCCAGCCCGTAGTTTATTTATTTGTATAGATCTTTTATATAATATAGTTTTTTGTTTAGATGAGGTATAGGTTGTTGCAGGGACATGTATCTGTTTTTAGATGTGTATGAATATCTAGATATTTTATTCATGCATTTCAATGAATGTTCAAACAGATACAATAATTTTTTATGTACATTTATATATTTATATTTTTCATTATATAGATAGAGTTGTTTAAGATGTTTATCTAGTTTTTTATGCATACAGTTTTAATACGTTTATAACGAGTATATTAATTTTATCTAGATGCACTGAACTTTTAACTTATATTTGCTTGTTTCATTGCTCATATTATGTTAGAAGTCATACTTTTTTAAATTGGTACGTGCATAGTAACTGATTGTATTTGATTGGGTAATGGACTATATTTAAATGAATCTGTGACCACTTTTGTTTCAATGGTCTGACAAAGCTCTAAGTGAAAATGCTTACCTAATTGCAATAAAATAATTATTTTACAAATTCAAAGTGTTACTATTGTTTGCCACTTCATGGACTGTTTATTTCCGTACTGTTAACATTATAATTCTCGCTGCCTTTTTTTTCCCCAAAGGTGATAGTTTTCTCAAGAGTTTTCTAGATCTAAGTATTGTTTCCAAATGTTTCTCTTTCACTGTGGTTTCTGCCATTGTGTGCACACGTATACATTTCAGCATCTTATCTTAACATATTCAAAAGCTGAACAGATCCAACTCATGCAACATTTCAGGATGCTAATTCCCTCTTCTCTGTTTGCCCTTTACTTGTGGTTCCTTTAATCCATGGAAATCTATGCCTTCTTACTGTACTTAAAAGTTGCCAGAACTGTACCTTTTTCTATTCAGTTTGTTTTGTCATTTTTCATTTAACTGTATCTGGCTGAACACACTTTTTTTTTTTATTTGTGTGCATGTATGACAGGAAGCTGAGAGCCAAAAGCATTAAGCTTCAGGTGTAGTTTTTCTATTAATGCTTGGATTTTCTGACTTGGATCAAGCTTTAAACCTCTGATGTCATTGTTCAGCTCTGGAGCAGTAACTGCTTGCAGCATTTATGAAGGAGCAAAAATAAATATGATGCATCCTTACTTAATTTCACGTCAGCATTAAATGTCAGTGTGTTGCTAAAATGAGATCATAAGAATGAAACAAGTAAGGAAGCAATACTTCTCAGCTTGTACAAAGAGTTACAAATCTTAATGATAGGCTTTATCTTCTATGTCAGTGACAATGTCATGGATCTCCTAGACCCACTTCAGAGTAGGATAAAACCTGTATCAGGCATGTTACATTTTGGGTGATTTCCGTCTAGACTACTTCATATGCCTTCCTTTCTTTATAGTCTTTGAAAAGCTGTTGCAACTCATCTTATTTAAGATTTGATGAGAAAATACATGAGTCTGATGACAATTCAAAGGATGTAAACAATATGGTGGCTCCTGTGACATGGCTAAGCTGACCCATCCTTGAATGGCAGGAAAGGGAGCTAGACTGAGTTTGTTAGGAGGACAAGACTGACCATCCTGAGGGGGACCAAGAAAGCTGGCTTGGCATACCACTTGGGCAACACTGAGTGGAAGTCATGGGTAGTATAGCCTGTGGAGTCTGGACCACAGGGTCATGATGTTGTTGTGTAGCCACATAGTTAAATGGATAGTCAAGCAGAGAAGTTTGCCTGCCCATCTGCCACATAAGACATTGGTAGCATCCATCAGAAGCTGCCATGGATTGTTTTGAGCTCCAGGAGCCAGGTGAAACACAAATGTTTACCTGATAGAGGGCCCTGCTATTGGCTATCAACTCCAAGAGGAATGAATGGGCTACATGGATTGCAGGAGTCTGAGGTTGGCAGGTAGAGGAGATAAAAATGCCATGAAACCTATTTCTTGAGTACATGGAACTTAATCACAAATAGTTCAGAGATTATCATATACTAATAAAAGCATTTCTGAGTACGATTCATTTTTATTTATTTTATTTTTTTTGGGTTGTTGTTTACTTGGTGTCAAGGCAAGTGGTCCAGTCTGATAACTTCTGACAAAATGATAACTGAATTGGCATGATAGCTTTTAAACCTTAAGAGTAAATGCAGCCAGTGCACCTTCTTAATATCTCATTCAAGGTCCCCTCTTCATCTTTTTAAACAATATTTTATGAAGACTTTTTGGTTGTCTCTTCCCTCATATAAGTCAATGTGTTGATTGTGAGGACATTATTCTTGGTATTAATTTAATATTATTATTGGTATAAATTTAATGGTTTCATCAAACATGGGGGTTTCTCATGGCAGATACCCATGTTTAACCCTTTTGTCTACCAGTGATTTTATGCTAATATTATTGAACTGTTGTTAGATCACTTTTGTGTTATCCCCTATCAGAAGATTTTTATTTTATTTTATTTGTTATTGTTGTAATCAAATAAAAACACTTACATTTCACTCCTACATGAGAGATGTGCCACAGATAGCATCAAAAGCTGAACTACTATCTTCATATTGAAAATCTGGTAAATGCATCACAAATGGTAATATACACCAAGCCCATTAGTCATTACCCCATGATGCATTTCTAACAGAATAATAGCAACGTGACTTGGCTTACAATTTCATATGCTATACAAGTGATGGGAAGGTTGATATATGTGAAAAGTGTCCAATAATTACTGAGATATGTACCCCAAATCATGACAATCAGGTGAAGTATTTGCTCTGCACCTATAATATGGATTCATTTTGTTATTATTATTATTGTTATTATTACTGAAAATGCACAAATTAATTGTTCTTAGGGAGTTTATGGTCCTTTCTTAATAATATTATTTTCTTGTGGGATTAACAGTTGGGTGAAGGTGGCTAGAAGAAGCAATATAAGAAGATACTTACATATTGAATTATAGCAATGCTGTTATTTTTTCAAGTGGAATACATAAAAACACATGCAGCAACTCTGTACAGCCTGTAGGTCACCTTTGAATTGATTTATATTGCCACTGTTTTACAATCGTTGACCAGTTGGCAATAATGATTAAGGTATTTGTCTCCTATCCACAAGTACAAGGTGCAGTCCTGACCACTGACCAATTGCAAGTATGGAGTTTGTATGTTCTTCCTGTGTCTCTCTAGGGTTAATTCCACTTCCCAAAAACATACAGAGGGTTTTCACCTAAAAACTCGCCCATTTATGGAGTTGAGAGCTGCAACACAGGTTTTAGATGATGCCTCTAAGGGGGAAGAGTTGTATATACTAACCTCTTTCGGAATTAACTGTGAAGCACAGTATCATCAAGATGAGAGAACATGGATCACAGATTGAGCATCTTATCAGGGCCATCCACTCATTGGTATAAAAATTGGCTCTAGGTGTTTTGGTCATCCTGACTAATGTCACCAAAATGCTCATAGGTAGTTACTGATGATAAGTAGGTTGAAGAACCTGCCTACTCTGACCTACACCAAGGACCCATGCTAATGGTGGGAGGGGTGTATGTTCCCCTTTTAGCCAGTGTGTGCTTGACATAAAACCTAGCAGCCCTGGGTTACTAAGCTACTGGCTGGCCAGTGTCCAGTTGCCCAGCTTGGGTTACCTAAGTTAGCTCTGTTAAGTGAGAGCTGGACATAAAATGAATGAACCTGCCAAACATGAACTGAGAATTGCTACACTCAATGTAGGTTCACTGACATGATGCAGCTCAGAAGTGGATAACATAGTGGTTGCAGAGGTGGATGGAGCTCTTATGAATCCAAGAGACAAGATGGGAGGTCAGTGTAACTAAGCATCTTGGTTTGAGATCCAGATTAAACTGCTAACTGTTCAGGAAGATCTCAGACTAGAAATGGGGTGGGAAATGTGAGGGAGAGACTTCAGAAGACAGTGGGGGATGTCATCAGAATTAGTGAGAGACTCATGGCACTCAGACTCCCATGTAAGGATAGGGTAGTATTCATAATCTCAGCCTATGCCCCACTGCAGGCTTGTGATAGTCAGGAAAAGAGGGCATTCAGCCAGAAGTTGCAGGGCCTACTAGATAAAGCAGGACAACATGAAACTGGTGTTGGTAATGGGTGATCTGAATGCACATATGAGGACCGACAGAACAGGATATGAGGATTTCCTAGGTCCAAATCAGTGGGACTACTGGAATAAAGAAGACATTTTAGATTTCTGTCTGGCAAATGGCTTGAAAGTGGCCAACACATGGTTTATAAAATGAGACAGTCACAAGAACACATACAAGAGTGGCCAACATGCAGGTAGACTTCTTTCTAGTAAAGAAAGGGCACTGGGGTAGAACCAGTGATTTCAAAGTAATCTCCAGTGAAATAGTTGGTCCACTGAATAAACCACTGGTTGCCACAATCAGCTACAAACAGTGATCAGACAAGGCTCTAAGGTCAAGATAGACTCGGCTGAAGACCTAGAAGTTGACTGGAGAGAAAAGCACAGGAGTTCAAAGAATTACTCAGGGCTTTAGCACCTCAGGAAGAAGAGGAAATAGGTAGAGTTGAAGAAGAATGGCAGCACAGCAAAAAAGGATGTATGAGGACTACGGAACAGATATGCAGTTTGAGCCAGATAGGGAATCAAGATACATAAGGAAATCTGGTGGTGGAATGCAGAAGTCCAAGGAATCATCAAAAGAAAGAAGGAGTGCAGGAAAAAGTTGGAGGCAGAAAATATGGACCAGGCTAGGATGGAATACAGGGTGGTTAACAAAGAGGCTAAAAAATTAGTTACAGAAGCAAAGTGCAAGGCATCAGAGGCACCCTAACAGATTCTGGAGAGTGACTCAGTAAATGGCATAAGGAAACTCTATGAGGTTGCAAGCCAAAGACAGAAGGATAAAGAAGATACTCTGACACCTTTCATAGTGGATGCCAGCCTGCTCACCAGCCCACAGGTCATCAAAGGCAGATGGAAGGAGTACTTCCAGCAGATTCTAAAAAAAAAAACCCTCAGAAGCTGTACTGCCCCAGACACAGCCTGTGATGAAAGAAGAGGAGGAGGAGCTCACCTATGAAGAAGTAAGGGCAGCACTGAGGAAAATTAAGCCAGGGAAAGCAGCAGGCTTTGATGAAGTCACAGCCAATATAATAAAGATGTTGGGTGAGATGGGGAAAAATGGCTCCTGAGGATACTCATAGCAGTGTAGAGATAAATGAGTATCCCAGATGACTGGAAAATAAGTATACACATGCCAGTGTACAAGAACAAATGGGATATCCAAAACCGTGGACAGTACAGAGGTGTCAAACTCCTGTTGCATTGTATGAGACTCTTGGAGAGGGTGATTCATACATGAATATGAAGAGCATTAGAAAGTAAGATGGAAGATGAGCAGTTCAGATTCAGATCAGGATGTAGTACAACTGAACCGATGTTTGCAGTGAGGCAGTTAGCAGAGAAGAAGCTAGAGACGAGGAAGGAGTCCAATTGGGCATTCTTGTACTTGGACAAAACATATGATAATGTTGCAAGAAAGCTAATTTGTGCAGTCTTGTGATGGTTTGAAGCCTTAGTAACACTTGTAGAATTGGTGCAGGCTATATTCAAAGACCGAATGACTCAAGTACAGACAGTGTTTGATCTCAAAGAGGGGTTCCGAGTGGAAGTGGGTGTGCATCAGGGTTCAACTCTAAGCCCACTGTTGTTCATACTGGTGATTGTCTACATTAGCAAACAAGTCAGAGGGACAAGTCAAAAAAGTTGCTGCATGCAGATAATATGGCATTACAGGCAGACTTGGAGCAAGAACTTCAGCAAAGGATAGAGGAATGGGATGTTGAACTGAAAGCTCATGGGATAAAATTGAGTAGCTAAGACCATTGTAATGACAGCAAGTGGGGGAAATCTGAAGAAGCTGAAAATTATGGTTAACAGCTTCAAGTGTCTAGGAGGAGTGGTTGTGGAGAAAGGAAGTCTGAATGAGGGGATTCAAAGCTAGAATCAGAGGGGTTGTAGCCAGCTAGCACATAGTGTCAAGTGTAGTTTATGACAGGAGAATGCTAAAGAAGCTGAAAAGTAAGGTGTACAAGACAGTGGTGTGACCAGTACTGTATGGTTCAGAAACCTGGGCAGCAATGGCAGAGCAACTGAAGAAGCTAAAGGATTCCTAGTTCTACTATGAGGTCATGGAGATGAAGTGCCTGAGAGGGATAGTAGGATGCACTCTGTAGGACAGACAAAGAAATGAGGATATCAGAGAAGATGTCCAAGTAGCTACAATTGCAGACAAGGTGAAAGAGAACAGATAAAGGTGGTCCGGGTACATGTACAGAAAAGCAGAAGACAATCTGGTAAAGAAGATTTGGTACAGACACGAAGGCAAGAGGAAACACTGGCATCCAGCAAAGAGTCAGTGGATTGTGTGAGAGAGGACCTGCAACAGACAGGTGTAAGTATTGAAGAAGGTAGGAAAGTGGCATTGAATAGAGAGAGATGGTGACAGTGAAAACAACACCCCATTCCCATGTATAAAAAATGGGAAAAAGTGGGCTAATGATTGATGATGATTTGCAACCATAATGATTTCTGTGATGACCATTTCTGCCCAGTTGAATTTGAATGTGTGCTCTTTATTTCTTCAATAGCACATGTGGTTGACTTTTTTACCCGCCCCAAGACAACAAGGCAATTCTTGGCATATGTGTTTGACATTTATAAGTGCAAACACAAAGGAGTAATTGCGCTGTCTTGGAAAATTATTTTATCAGCTGCAGTTATTTCAAAGAAGTATGTATAAGCAGCAAGGCCTTGGGGCACATCCTCAATATTAGGGGATGCAGAGGGCAAATTCCCTCTTCATTTGCAGTTTTTTATTTCAACACTTGCACTTTGACCTTCAGTCAAGCTGGTACATTACCAGTCAATCAAATTTTGAATCCACTGCTCATTATCAAAATAGACTTTGCTTACATGGATCTGATGGAATATTAAGTCGTCAAAACTATTTTCAGTTAAAAAATGACTTAAAATAATTTTTTGCAGGGATGCAAACATCCCAGCATCCCTTAGTTTGGTGGCTGTATTGGCCAATGCTGGAATGATGTACTGAAGTACAAAATGGTGGCAGCTATCTGCTTATGAAAGCCTTGCCTTGGGCAATATGCGTATTTATTTATTTGTTTTCATCTGTTGACTGGGGAAGTCCAAGTGGGTATATAACCCATTATTAGCAGAGGCCCATGGAGAAAAGTTCCATTGGTAGACTATAATATAATATACAATGTAAATTAAGACAGATGAAATTAAACTCTAGTATAATCTCTGACAGTGCAGTATTATAAAATGATAGACAGTGGTAAATTGAGTTGGTCCACATTACATAAAATAAAAATAATAAATAAATGTATACATTCACATGGGTACAATGCATTTACATGGATACAATTACATCATGCTGAAATGCAATATATTATATACAAGCATTTGAATGAAACAGCTACAAACATGGATATACATGGGTCAACATATAAAAAACATGCATTAAAGTGGGAGTTGGACAGGTTATTTAGGTTGTATTATAAGTTCATAGCTTAGCACTAAGCTAACTGCCCTTGCAAACCATTTTAAGCCTGGCCAATTATCCCTTGTGAGACTCAAACCCCGTATCTCGTGTTTGCAAGGCAAACACCTTAACCATTAGGCCACCCTCCCAACACATTTCACTGTATATACAAATAGTAAAATAAAATTTTGTAGAAAAAAATGTCAAGAAAACATTAGGCAGAGACTTGATTTAGTGAAATCACATTTAGTCTAAAACAAGATCAAACACTTTGCTTTGATAATAAGTTTAATGCACAGGTTCAGAAAATACACATGGTATAAAATAAAACTGCATGTGTTTTGTAGGGGAGCAGGCCACTTGCACCCCACACAGTGATTTCCTACAAAAAAAATGATCACAGTTCCCTACAGTGTTAACTACTAACAAAAACATTACTAACCCTATAAAAATTCAAAGAAAAACTCAAAATCAACAGCAAACATTATACAAAATCCATATAACTAAATGACTTCTCAAAATGCAACAAGGAAATACGTCCATAAAATGTATGCAACTAAGTGTAATTCTACCAGATGTGCAGAGAGAAAAGAAAAAGTTCTGTCAGGTTCAAAGTCTAACAATCTCTTAAATTAGAGAAACTAACAATGTAGACAGAAGTACACTATCCTCCTCAATCAAAACCATTTTCAGAAAGTAATGTTTGATGGAATCTGTAATGGTGCTCTTCATTTTTAGCATTATCACATTCAGCATCCACATCATTTAAATACACCATTTATGTGTCATTCAACTCATTTCAGAGTCATGTCACTTACATGGCAGTACTTGTAAAACCATGGCCTGTGAAGTTTCTGTTTTAGTCATAAAAAGTTAAGCCTATTATGATTCTGCAGATATTAAATTGGAAGTCCAGCAGTTGGCTAAGAGGAGTAAGAATCTGAGTTGTTAACAAGCTACTTCCTGTGATACAGCGTTTTAGTCCCTCAGTCTTCATTTGCCTACTTTGTGACTTTGAGCAAGTCACTTAACCAGACAGTGCTTTGGGGGATTTGGGCTAAGCTCATTAATGGTTGTCTGTTGCTGCATGACTAGTAATGACCTATGACCTATATGATGGATGCAAATACACAGCACCTTCATTTCTTATGAAGTATGTCTGTTACGTCATCACTTGTATACAGTCCTAACTGTGTTGATTCAAGCACCTAAAAATGAATATTTAAGAAATATCCTACATAAACAACACACAAGAGATCAGTTAGTGGCCTCTCTTTTAAACACACACACACTTATATACACACATACATATATGTATATATATATATATATATATATATACATATATATATATATATATATATATATATATATATATATATACACATATAAATACACATGTATAAATGCGCACACACACACACACACACACACACACACACACACACACACACACACACACACACACACACACACACAGTGCCTGGTAGCCTTCCTACACACACTCTGCAAATAATTTCTAATCTCAGAAACTGGCAACAGTTCTATGGCTCACACTGGAAACTGGCTGTAATTCTGTGGTTGAAACTGAAGTATATATTGACTTATGGTGGAGTGAAGTTTATTTTGTTAAGGTTCAGATTGTTTGCAAAGGAATTCATGCAGGTTAAAGAAAATATCTTTGTAGTTGGGGTCAGGTTACATCCATCTAGTTTTCTTGAAAACACCAAATGCATAGGAGAGTTGAATGTTCAGTCCAGTAGCTACAGTGATATTTATTGTATCCCTGCCACTAACCACATTGGTAGTCGGCTCTGCAGTCTCTTGTTTTTTTTTATTCAATTTTAGCCAGTTGGCTACAAGGCATTGTCATTGTGGTAATTTTAAATATCTGCTGTGATACGCTCTGGCAGTTAGTTGATATGCTACCGTTCATCAGCAAACTAAACACTAGTCCTGAAGAGTCAGCCCTAGAATGAAGCATGACATTAGCCATGACACTGGTCTCAAGGAATATGTATGCAATCACTCTGAAGAAATTAAAAACTTAAACATATGCTTTGTCTATTCTCAATGATGCAGAATAACTCTTTGTACACTAAATATAGGAGGTACTGTAAGACATTTAAAAATATTGCTACATATATCATATTTGCTTTTGCTGGTATCCACCACTAATTAGCTGAATCTACTGTTTTTGTATTATCAATTAATTTATTAAAGCAGTTTGTGTTTTTGACAGTAATTCATTTTTCACATAATAAGGACTGAATATGTAGCACTTTACTGCCTTAGGGAAACTGGCTGAAAACTAAGTGCCTTTGCTCATTGCTTGTGCATCGCCATTTCAAATACATAAATGACAATACCTGCAGCATACCTTCCAGAAAATAATAAATGGATCAACAAAAAAGGTATAGCTGCATGTATCCTTTCACAGGTGGTGGTTTCTATAATCTGTGAGATTATAAACCAACAAATTATGTTAAAGATTATCTGAAGTACCCTTGTGCTTTGATGCAAATATACAGAGCATGAAATTTAGAAATGGAGATCTGCCATTCAACAGATGGTAACTAGAAGACTGCAGCCTTCCCAATGCAATTCCCTGAAGTTACAAGTCCTGGAATGTTGCAATATGTCTCAGCTCTTCTGTAAAATGCCAGCTCTATTTTTTGCCACTATTATTTTTCTCTTTTTTTTACATAGTTGGGCAGCCCAGTCAGTGCAGTGTGGTCTGCAAGAGGGGGATTGTCAACTCCAAAAGAAGTATATATATATATATATATATATATATATATATATATATATATATATATATATATATGTGTGTGTGTGTGTGTGTGTGTGTGTGTCTGTGTGTGTATGTGTAGGGGTAGATATCTTTATTTTTTACTTTTTTACATGTAATTTCAGTAAATGTGTTACCTGATGGATTTGACTTATCCATTTTGCCAACTAATGGAATGGAACAGTTTATGCCACCAATAAGTGTTCTGCCTAACTTCTGAGCCATATTGATTTGAATCAGAACATTCTTAAATATAGTTGTGACATATCAGTGAAGTCTCAGAGAGGATCAGGTCACGTAGGACATCCAAAAACTTTCAAATAGTGATATAAGAGACATATAGGTACCACATAGGAGCTTTCATGTTGAGAAGAGTAGAAGAAAGTTTGCAGGTAGTACCAAAAAGTGATGAGTTAATTTTAAAAGTGTAAATTGGCATCCAGTTATGTAGGAACCAGGAAAAAAAGTAGCTTGTCATATTAAAATTGAAAAAACAAACAAAAAAAAAACAGAAAATCTAGTAGTCTTAAAACTTCATCAATGAGCTCAGTCACAATACTTTCCAAAAATCATGAAATACAGGTTCTGTTCCAAAGCAACAAGCCTTTATTCATCAGACACGTGATCCTCAGTAACAAAAAAAAATCAGAAATACTTTGCAACGTTAAACATATCAGATTTTATATACTTAGAAATCGACATGGAAAATATATGTATTGTTTAATTTTAAACCAGCCTATTCCAGGCAAACAATATAAACAAGGTCGTAAAAGTGCATTTAAAAACAGAAAGTGCCCACCACCACACACTACTACTGATTAGATCAAACTAAATCCTAGTTAAAGAAAACACTAGTTATCTATTTGCAACCCACATTCCAAAATCAGTAATTAAGAAAAGCATAGCATACATATAAAAAGACTGACTTTTATCTAAAATCTGTTTTTGTTAACTAATGCAATAAAGCCTTCATCAAGTCTGTGACAAAAACTAAAATCATATACATAGGCAGATAACTAAAAAGAGCTAACTAGATTGATACAAGAAAAAACACACATAGCTCTCCAACCATAAACATTGGGCAGTATTCATGAAGCCTCCGTGTAAGAGATACAAGGCTTACACAGAGGCTGCAGTTAAATGGTGTGACGTCAGCATGTCATGCATATGCATGAGGGCATGCTGAATCACACCTAAGGCTAACACGGTCGGTGGAAGACAGTAGGGGGCGTGTCCGTAGGCCGAGCCCTGCAACCGGACATGCCCCCAGAAGAGTAAAAGTTCCCAAAGTAAACACCCACGACAGAGGCCATGGAAATGTGAATAAACACAACACAACACATGCCCCCACAGACTATGAACATAAAATATATAAATGAACATGTTATATATTTTTTTAAATCGTAAAGATGTTTGCCCGTGAGTGCGCTCGTTTGCCCGGGCGTGCCCGTAGCTTAGCCACAGTTATCAGTCAGTGGTAAAGCATATAAGAACTAAATATGCAAAGTAAGCCAAGAAGCAATAGCGTAGCGGTAGAGACATCGGCTGAAGAGCAGGCAGTCATGGTTCGAGCCCCCACAACATCAATTTTTATTTTTAGTAAAATAAGCACGAAACAAGTCCCTGACAAATATGTACACATATAAAATTATATTTTATGTAAAATGTAATGAAATAGTCCATTTATTTTGAAGAAATGTGAGATAACAAAACAATAAAAAATGTGAGATGTGCCTATAGCTGAGCTACAGTTTAACAAGGTGAGTGCATCTGCCCGTAGGTGAGCAGTGGTTTAACAGGTGTAAAATGAGTGCCCGTAGGTGAGCAGTGCTTTAACACACTGAAACTGTGTGCCCCTAGCTGAGCTGAGCGTAATATGCGTGCTAACAGCCAAATGAAGCGTAAACCAGCGTACCCCATTTACGCGGAGCTGCGCACCGCGCCAACAAGCTAACCGACGGGCAACGTTGAGCAAGCTGTATCAAAACTGCCTTTACACAGACACACCCCCTAGCCTGTCTAGACAGTCATAAAAAATAAAAAGCAGTGGCCAGGTTTGAACCCAGGATACTATGCACCATAGTCAAGAAACTGAACCACTAAGCCATGACAGCAATACCTAGAAATGCAGTAATAGCAAATATATAGGAATGAATACAAAGTGGAGCATGACAAAGCAGGTTTTGTGAAGTTGATACAATTCCAAAATGGCCAATCACAGATATGTGCAGGAAAAACGGCATATATAAACCCCATAGGCGGGAATACACAGCATAAACGATTGTAGAACTAACTTGCAGGCAGAATGTCAGGAGTAGGTGAGGGTAGTTGCTTTCAAGCACAGAAGTGGGGCGTTGAGGAGTCCAGATACATGGTCTAGCTCCTAGTCCACAATCATGAGGCCCAACTCATGCAGGGCCAGGTCCTGTGGGGAGCATATAGGGCTGAGGCATGGGACCGGTTGGCTCATGATCTCACCAGTGCCACAGGGATTCCAAGGACTGGTGAGCAGGTCCATCACCACCATGCGGACCTGAAGAGACGTAAGCAGGACCAATTGAACCTTTAGATCCAGGAGGCCCAGCAAATGCCCAACGCCCCACTACTGAGTAAGTTACATTTAATTATGTATGTAAGAAATTAAACTCGCTGATATTATGGAGATGTGTATTCCAATATTACTTCATTTATATTACAGCTGCAGGTGTCCGTTCTGCGAACCGCAGAGCCTATGGCGATAGGCTGGTGTGGTTGCGCCACCAGGCAGGTCAGTAATCCTCTCCCAGTAACTGTAAAGAAATATAAAAGTATGACAGATAGCAAAACAGTGCAGTGTAGTCACGAAGTAATAAAATGTGCAAGTAAGAGTGTTTGCAAGTATTTCTTGATTACAAAAGTGTGTTGCAGTCTGTAATCCAAACAGAAAAATGAAAATGTCTGAAATAAAGTCTGAAATAAAGATGCCCCACCTGTAATATAATAGTACACAACCTGCAGCAGGCTGAAAAGTACAGCTGCAGAAGATGAGCAAATCACATGTGTGAAATATATCCCTGTTGAAATACTGAAACATGACAGAAGTGAGACTGCTGGAAAGGATTGTAATAACTACAGGTAAAACATGTCAATAAAGCCTAGAAGTAAGTACCATCCTGAATAGTAAAATGAAAACAAGTGAGAGAGTGTGAGAAAGAGTTATGAATCCACCAATAAAGTAGTAATAAGCCCTGAATAAAGTATACTGCAGGCAGTACAGAATGAAATGAATGTGACAAGGAGAACCAAACTGCGAAATGTGTTCAAAGTGTTGCTGCAGGTGGAATGTGTATCCCAAAATCTGGATATGTTGCTCTCAGTCTGCAATATGCAGATAGTATGATTGTCTGAAATACCAAACATCCACAGTTGTCTATAGCTATATAAAGCAAATGTAGCAGGATGATGTAGCTGAACAAAGCCAGATATGAACGTGTATGAAGAACAATAAAATGTATATTGATGTAGCAGTAACAGTCCTATCACCAAATTGAAATAGTTATCATATAGGAAACTGTAGTTAGAACAGTAGTGTGTATATATCTGCAGCTATTAGAAATGTATAGCATATGCATTGGTATTCGAAGGTGTTAATATTATTTTCTTCACCCCACCCTATAACCACATATAATCCATTCCACGTGAAATTGGTATGTGCAATCACAATAAAACACCCCTGGACATTTGTCCTGTTGTGTCATAAATATTTGCATGTACGTTGATGCATCTGCCCTGTTCATACATCTAAATCTGATAGCCTGTTACCATCAATCAACCCTGCATGTTGTTGGACTGTGTATTGCTGTTCAAATTATGCATGTGTTATGCTCGCTGTTCAATGGTGTGACTATCTGGGTGTTTGGTTAATGGGAATACTAATGCATGATGTTACAACTAATTGCGAATGGTATTGTATGTTACTAACCCAAACTGTCATGACATAATGCAAAACATAGGACGACAGGGAAGGCGGGTTCCAGCGGACCCACCTCTCCCACCTCAGCTGGCGAGTGCACCTGGCACTAGTGCCCAGTTTGGACCCTCCTCCGGTGGCCCTGTGCCACCTGCGGGTGGAAGCGCTGCAAGGGATGGGGCCCGTCCCCCTCTGCAAGTGTGGCCAGAGGAGAACCACCACTCACCCTCCGTAGCGTCCGGACTGTGGTGCGTAGGGAGATCCGGGACTCTTTTCTTGGGCCCCTATGCCAGCTTGAGGCACAGGTGGCACAACTTACGGGCATGCCTGTTGCCTGGCCTACACAGCCCCCAGCACAGCCCTGTCCTGGGCAGTAAAGGAACAGTGGCAACTGCCCATGGGTGGGGATATCAGTTCCACTGTTGCCATCTGTGGGCTCATGGGCGCTGGATATCCAAACATCCATCCCCGTCAATTGTGTAACCCCCCCACACGTGTCATACACCGCCCCTGTATGCGTCTTGTTTGTCTTGTCTGTTGACCTACCCAACCTACCTCCCCAGCTATACCGACTTCCTTCACCTGACATACCACTCTCACCTGAAAAAAAAAAGGGCACTCTGTACCCACAAAAAAATTACGCCCCATATATACCTGCCCATTCCGCACACATGTCTGCTGGACATGGAAACTATCAATTACAATTGGCTGTACAACAAGTATTATTGTTGTCCTGACACCTCTGTCAGGGGTGGAAGGTTTCAAATGTCACACCAAATTACATACATATGCACAGCTGTTGCTGATGAAGAAATGGGCAGCTATGGGCCTTACCTACATCCCTCCTGCAAAACCCAAGCTTGTTTCCCTACTGTCTTGCCCTCTTTGTGACCTCTTTTTCACCACTTTCCTGTCTCCCCATTTTCATTTCTTTCAAAGAAAATAGCGTGGGTGTGCGCCAGAGTAAGCACTGTTAAGCAGTTGTAAGCGCGTGTGCGCGGAGCTGAACACCAGTGCGCATGCGGGAGCTCCGCGCAAACCAGCGCTAACCCGGTTACAACTGCTTAAAAGTGCCTTAATCACTCTGATTGACAGGTCCTGTAGTCAGTTCAAAAGCAAAATAAAATCCCACTGTCAGTCACGAACCCAGAAACAGTAGTCTGCATGACCTACCACTAAGCCATGACTCTTACACAACAACATTGTGCTAAAATAAATATATCATGTAATAGTAGGAATGAATGTAAAGGGAATATAGGATGTGTAGTACACAAAGCATGTCATTCATACTTACTGTCAAAACTAGTGGATTTCCATAATAGTAGTGTGTGAAAAGAAATAGCCATGCTAGTTGGTAGCTAGTAGGTAATAATGTCAGTTAATGTACATATATAAATGTATGTATATTTACACACATATATATATATATATATATATATATATATATAGCTGTAGGTGTCAGTGTGCATACACAGTTACTACAGGAAACAGGAGAGAGGAATGGAGAAATGTGAATCTACAACACAGCCTGAATCATGAGAGAGATACTAACCTTTACACTCACAGAACAGTGTCCACAGCATACCAGCATGGTCCCCGCCCTTACAATCTGAAAGGGCAACGCCTATCTCACATACCCTTTTATAGCACTGTCCTGAAATCACAGTGAGAACTGCAATCAGTACGCAACTGGCTGCATGCAATTGGCAAATGCTGGCTTACAATTGGTGCAGAGGCCATCACATGGACTTATGCAGATACCTACAAAAGCATCCTGTACTCACACTCCACACATGCAATACGTTCATTGCACTGTCTGGAGGCAGACAGAGAGAGAGAGAGAGAGAGAGAGACAGAGAGAGAGAGAGATAGAGAAAAAAAAATAACAACACAAACAACAACACACGGTACACAAACTGAGTTGAAGCTGTCAGCAGTGACAGTACCAAGCCGTGCCAGCAGCAGCAGGAAGCTGTAGTAGCGGTAACGCAACCAGCTGCGACAAACACAGGTAATGTAAAATAACAGGTCAATAGTCTGCATACTGTGAACCCTCCATATGTGTCATAGGTCTGTATCTATAGGTATGTCCATGTGATATGTTGTGTGCTCGTAGTTCCACCCAAAGGGGATGACTATACATTACATGTCATTCAGTGTTAGGCCATGATCCTGGCAGCAGTTTTCCGTTGCAGTGAGGCCTGTCTGTAGGATGTGTGTGTCAGCTGGTGTAATGACTATGGCGCTTAGTTAGCAGTCATCTGGGAACTTTGTCATCCACAACCCGCACATGTTTCCTTTTACATCTGACAAATAAATGCCAAACAAGAGGGGTCCTAGGACAGAGGCCTGTGGGATACCACATGTGACTGGCATTGAGTCTGACATGGCTCCTACAATATCGATATTATGGATTCTGTATGTCAACCAGTGTGCAACCCATCATGTGACATATGTAGTAACATGTAAGCTAATGAGCTTGTCTATGATGCCTGAGTGGAGTACTGTGTTGATGGCCTTAGGCAAATCCAGGTAGGCTGTATGGATTGCGTTGCCCTCATCAATGGCTGTAGTGACTGTTTTGAAAGGTCAACCAGGTTCAAAAGGCAGGATCAGCCCATCACAAAGGCAAACTGGCCAGGAACAAGTGTCTGCAGGTACCCAATATCGCTGTATATGTGTCCCATACTGAATCATTCCATAGCTTTGCAGACCAGGCTGGTTAAGCTTATGGTGCGGTAGTTCCCAGGGTCAGTAGAGGTGCCTCCTTAGTGGAGTGGGACCACTGTTGCTGTATGCCAGTGTTCAGGTACATATCCTGTAGTACGGCCAAGGTTAAATATCAGTCTTATATGCAGTTGTATGTCCTCTTGGAGTTCACGTAGCACACATCCAGGGATACCATCAGGTCACATTGATGCTGTGTGTTCTGCTTTGCTGAGGGCGGCCTTCACCTGGACATGTGAAATGATAGGGAGGTTACATTCAGCTGTGATAAGTATTTCTAAGTGTGGGGGAGAAGTAGGGGGGATACGTGCACCTAACCTGTCTGCAAGAATGTTGCCAATATCTGTGTGTTCGGTGAATGTTAAGTAGGTGTGTATTAACTCAGAGCATATCTGAGGCATTTGGTCCATATGTGTAACATAACTGAAGAAGGCCTTGTGGTTATCTATAGAGTTCGTGGCCATTTCCCTCCCAGAGTAGGCCGTGGATGTTGTTATGAGAGACCATAGCTTATTACCAGTGCTGACCACAGATGCCTTCCCTTAATGTGAATCTGCTCTGTCCTGCAGTAGCCTCCTTCTATCATTATACAATCTGCCTTTGGCTGGGGTCCATCGGACAGGATGCCTAACCTTTGTGCATAGGGTCTGGGTTAGAAATGTGTGTGCATGTTCCATGCAATCTTTGGGATGTCCATGGGAAGCATTCGCAAAGGGGTCAGCAGTGTGGGTTGTGGCGTCCACTGGCCCAGTGGGCTGCATGGATACCATCTCAGTCCTAACAAGTGAATAACTGTCTAATCACATACATATCAAAGTAGTCTACTGTGCTGGTGGTGGTGGTGGTGAGATATGTATATCCAGGCTGAGTAACTTGTGTCCAGATCACACTAGTGGATGGCGTTCCACATACAGTACCTTGGTATGAACCCCCAGAGTGAGGTTGTGCATTGGACCCGTCGCAGTGTGCTGACCGATGGGGCATGCTACTATGTCGTATGGAATGTGGCAGGTATTGTTGCACAAGTGTTGGCTGAGCACTGATATCTGGCCATGTACTTGTGTATCCACCAAGAGACACACATATGCTACATATGGGAGTAGTAGTATATCACTACAGTTGAGTATCATGTATAGTATGTGTGCCATATATTGCTGACATAGTCTGCTGATATCCTGTTTGTGTTCTCTTCCAGGGACATGGCGCATCAGCGTAATCCCGCCTACTCTGCAGCAGAAGATGAGGAGATACACCAGAGCCTGGTGCGGGATTATGACATACTGTTTTGGCCGACCAGCCAGAATCAGCAGGAGAGGGCTGCACTGTGGCAAGACCTTATCCATAAGGTAAATGACATTGGCACGAATAATAGGACATATGAGCAGTTGCGACATCACTGCAGTGATTTAATCAGAAATGTCCGTCAGCGTGCGTCGGATATCCAAAGGCAACAGGTTGCCACAGGAGGTGGGGTGGCCACACATCCCCTCACCAGACTGGAGGGGCTACTTCTAAGTGTTGTGGCTCCAGCCCCAGAACAGCAACAGTAATACACCTGCATCATGATGGAGGCTGGATCCACACAGCACGACATGGAGCGTGCAGGTAATATGCCATATGTACACTTGACTGTTCTGTACACTGTTAGTTTATGCATGTGTAAGGTGTGTCCGTGGTATGTAGCTGTCAACATAGTATGTAATTGTGCAGGTGTGATATTGGCAATATCAGCAGCTGACGTGTGAAAGGCAACTGGTGTACTACTGCACTGTATCATATGCAGTATCAATGGCACAGTTGTGCCCACTGACATTAATCTCCTCATTTCTGCAGGTCCCTCCAGTGTTACAGCAAGGCAGCCCATCCATGCTGGTGAGTGTGTTTTAACAATACCTATAATAGTCCTGATAGTGCTAGTAATACTAGTGCAACTCAATAGTGCTCTGTGTGTATACTGCGGGGTGTGCATGTGTGCATGTGTGCCTGTGTCCACGTGTGCATGTGTGCATGTGTGCATGTGTGCATGTGTGCACGTGTGCATGTGTGCATGTGTGCATGTGTCCACGTGTGCATGTGTGCATGTGTGCCTGTGTCCACGTGTGCATGTGTGCATGTGTGCAAGTGTGCACGTGTGCATGTATGCATGTGTGCCTGTGTCCATGTGTGCATGTGTGCATGTGTGCATGTGTCCACGTGTGCATGTGTGCATGTGTGCATAAGTGCATCACTGGTAACATTGTGTAGACACTGTAAACTGTGTTTCCTGTCTTCCTCCCACAGGTTCTGGTGCTGCTCTGGTGTCCTGCAGCAGGGAACCTGAATCTGCTGCCACAGGTACTGATAATGGTGATATCTGTGTAATGGCACAGGAAGGTGTGTTATGGTCCGTCATTGGTCAGCTAGTTGACAGTACACAGCTGCCAACCCCATCATTGCGCACAGTCATCCTGCCAGTACATCCTATGTCACCATTGTCCCTAGGTGATGGACAGGATACAGTGGGCATTGACCAGGGTAATGTGGTATCTGTGGCACATCCTTCCCCACACAGCAGCCATGGGCAGGTTCCTGCGATGGTACCACACAGACAGTTGCCCATGGGTTCTCGTGGGAGCATCCGTGGGCGTACTGCCTCTGGCAGATGTGCCCAAAGAGGTCTGTCAACCTCAGCTATGTTTCGGGCTGTCATGAAGGCACAGTCGCGTATGGAAAGGTACACCAGACAGGGTCTGAGGGAGCTGAGAGCATGTCACACAGCCATGACTGACAGTATGCGTGACATCGCGGGTGCTATCCGTAATTTCACCGATGTCATAGACAGACGTTGTGGGGACATATTACAGCAGTTCCACAGCCACATGTCCATGAGCCAGGGCAATGGTGGGCAGTTGCGGCGTCGACTTGGCCGTATGCCAGCAAACAGCAGCAGCTGTCAGTCGGCGCGGATGACAACAGGCCCGTAGATGCCCCCATAGTGCCAGCAGCAGCCCCAGCAATGCTGGGTCTGTGCTGTCATCGGAGTGCCCCAGGAGATCACGTGCACGTGGCTCTGGACAGTCCCAACAGGGACATGTGTCCAGTCAACACACTCCCGCTTCTGATGACAGTACCCAGTCTGGCTTAGTACCGGATACGGTCCGTAGCACCCCTGCTAGGCACAGGTACCGTGTCTGTGCCCACAGACACTGATCTGTATGACCTGCCAGGTGCAGTCTGTGGCTGTCCACAAACTCCTGTATATGGCAGCCATGAGGTGGAACTGTGTTTGTGCATACACACATGCGAAATGTTAACACCTAGGGCTACCACATACACGCACACACTGCACCAACAGTGCCCCACCCTGTACTGCTGTCCCTCACCAACACACATACACACACATGTCAATTGGTGGTATCAGTGGCAGACTCAGGCATACCTAATTCACACCCTGTGCATATGATGAAACTGTGCCACCTTCTGCAATCTCCACCATCAGTGCAGGAACAGGTAAACACGTTGCTGATGCACAGGGTGACTACATAGAAGTGTATTAGTAGTATCATGTTGGTAACAGTACAGTGTGCTGATATGACTGTGTGTATATCCCAGCATGCCTGATGCAGTAACCGTATGACTGCCCTGAATTGTTATCTACACCCATAGTACGTACCAAAGTGTAACAGCTGCACATTATTGCATACCGGTGGTAAGGATGTCAACAGATAGCCACATACATGGGTAGCACAGGGGGGAAGCTAATGCAAGTAGTGATGTGATGGACATGTACAGTAATGGTGGCAAGTTGCCCACAACGACTATGCAATGTGGATGTTTGTGCATGTTGATATGTGTGCAGTACCAATGTAATCCAAATCACAATTAACTATGATATAATATCAGTTCTACCATGGACATCTGAGCTGTGCATTCCTGGGTACATGTTGATAGTGCCTACATATTTGCACTGTTACCTACTGTTAGTGTTACCCCTTCTTTGTTGTACAATGGACTACTTCCAGCCCTGCTTACTGCAGCTTTGTTTGCATGCATGTTCGCTTGGGGTTCCCTGGAACACTGCTTCCACCTGCAATGCAGAGTTACAGTGCTTCTGTGGACTCCTAGTGACATCTGCATAGCGTACTATACGTATGTCAAGTTTACACATGACAGAACGTCACTGTCTGTCCTGTTCGCATGTACGTTGCCTGTGACACATTGCACATGTCTTACCTGGCATTTACCCACGTGTGCAGTCATATATGCCAGTGCTATGAAATCAGTAGCAGTACACCCACACATACACACCTTCAGTATGTTGTTCCCCATTGGCCCTATGTGTTGGTAATCACCATGGCAATCACACTACTATGGTAGCATGTGCAAAGGTAACCTGTGAATCACCTTTATGGTCCAGTTGTGGTTTATGTGAGTCATGTGGCAATGTCACAGCTGCCACATGTATGCAGTCAACCCTCACCCCTGGCCAGGAATGTACAACTCATGTGTGGGATGCCACCACATAGCCAATCTGGGGACTGAGCACTCTGAACCCAGTAATGCCATATCCTGTCAAGTGGCATGACATACTACAGTGACTACAATACCAGTCTGACATAGACCCGCACTGACAGCAATCTGAACACACTGGGGCATACTTGGAGACTCAGAATAGCATCCTGCCTGAGCATCACACACCTCCGCAGCTGGCACACAGGCATACGTTACATCGGAACAGAGCACATGCCACACATGGCACACACATCCCGTGTGCCACACACTGACAGCCTGTAGGGCTACACAACACACCTGCTACAGATGTGTCAGGTACCTCTCTTGGCCGCTGCAGTGGGGTCCCGCTCAACAGGCTGTACATGATGAAGGTCACAGTGATATGCCTGTGGGGCACTATGGTCCACCACAAAACACATGCATACAGGTCAGTCAGAGGCATGGACACATATGACTCAGTCATTGACCATGCCACTATGGATGACCTGAGACATACCTCCCTGGACTACATGATAGGGAACAAAGAAGGGATCTCTCAGCATGTGGCACGGGCCAGTATGAGCCTGATCTTGGTTGCCATCATACCCTCACCAGGTATGCTACCACTATATGTAGGAAGGGTGTTCTATGTCTACATTCTGCTCAATCTCCAATGTCATTCATAGGGTATCCACTGGCTGTCAACGTGTGCTTACATGCTAGGGAAGCCACAATGATTTGCGAGAGGCAGCTTGCACATGACACCCATGGGCCATTGTATATTGGTGAAGCCCCTTGATACACACATAGTGCCTTTTGCTGCAGGACACGGATTACATAGCCACCTCCACGGGTATCACACAGGATAGGACACTAACAGTGATGCTACACAACACCAGCAGTGTACACCGCAAGATGCATGCACTGGACACTGTCCTCAGCACGGTGAACTGCAATGTCTGTGCAGTACCAGAGTCCTGATTCACAGCTCACAGGTGCAACCCATCACTGCCAGGTTATACCTCATACCATGCCTGTCGTCCCCTACACATGTAACACACATGGACAGGTGTGGTATCCCAAGGCACCACAGATACACACACCTCCAGGTTGTTGGCACAGCACAAAGCATCAGGGCCTATTCATGTGCAGCTAACAGTGTGTTGGACAGCCTTCTGGTTCATAGCCTGGCACACACAACCCTCCCATACACAGGAAACCCACCTATCCTCCATAACAACACTGGCAATATGACAGTCTCAAGAAATGTCTTTATATGGCTGGACTGCATCCAGCCAAACATTGTGCATGAGCATTACTGTAGCTACAACACACTAGCTGAAAGGTTCCCAGCATGTGGTCACTGAATTGCAGTGGAATAACATGTTACCACTCCCACAACAGGTGGGAACATGCAGCACCTGTTCATCGACTACATGTAGACTATATGGCCCAGACCAGATGTGTATCCCCTGCTGTAGGTATTTTACCATATACAACCCACACTGTATAGACACATACCACGTGCGGCCCCTGCACAGTAAGACACAGTCATATTGTTATGCATTGCGAATACCATTTATCCACTTGAGGCACATGTCAGACATGGTAACTACTGCAGGTCACAGGTATTTATGTGTATGTGTCACACACATACATCATGTGTGCATTGCCATTGCTGGTTTAGGCAATGGCATGCATTGTTATGCACAAAGACCCACACAAGGTCATATTGTGTGACACAACCACACGTGGCAGTTGTGGGTTTCCAAAACATACCTATCTGTGCTCTGACAATGGTAATAGACCCAGTAGCGGAGCGCACTATTGGCATTACTGACCAAGTAGCCCTGTTTGGCTGTGCTGATAGTGTGGTGACATCCCCTGTGTTTACTGGGGGAATATGCAGCATCTGGTGTATTGTAGTATTTGCCAAAAGGATCTGTTCTCTCACACTTGCAATTACACACACCCTACTACCCCCACACACACACTTGCCATTTGCCGGATTCATACCCCTACCTAACTATGTCACGACACGTGAGAGAGACGCATTAGCTGTACTTATAGGGTGCTGACATCATCAGTGTTTTGAAAGGGTAATGTGCATCATGTAGTGTGATCTCCTGATTGCCAAAAAGCACATGTTTTTCATACAGAATTGCACACACACAAACTCTCCACATCCAAACACACACACACTTGCCATTTGCAGGTTTCAAACTCCTACTTAACTATGTTATGACACTTGAAAGAGATGCTTTAGCAGAGTGTACTATTTGGATTACTGGGAGGTGCCCCTTCTCCAGCTGTATGTATAGGGTGCTGACATCATCAGTGTTTGGAAAGGGTAATGTGCATCATGTAGTGTGATCTCCTGATTGCCAAAAAGCACATGTCTTTCATACAGAATTACACACACACAAACTCTTCACGTCCAAACACACACACTTGCCATTTGCAGGTTTTAAACTCCTACCTAACTATGTTATGACACTTGAGAGAAACGCATTAGCAGAGTGCGCTATTCAAATTACTGGGAGGTTTTCCTTCTCCTGCTGTACTTATAGGGTGCTGACATCATCCGTGCTTAGATAGGGGAATGTGCTTCCTGTAGAGTGCTTTCACAGTTGCCAAAAGGGACATCTCTCTCACACAGACTTGCACACACACTAACCCCCCTCCGCACACACTGGGCAGTTGCAGGATTCAAATCCCTACCTAATTATGTCATGACACTTGTGACAGACGCATTAGCAGAGCGCACTATTCGCATTATTGGGAGGGTTCCCTTCTCCTGCTGTACTTATAGGGTGCTGACATAATCAGTGCCTAGATAGGGGAATGTGCATCCTGTAGAGTGTTTTCACAGTTGCCAAAAGGGACATATCCCTCACACAGACTTGCACACACACTAACCCCCTCCACACACACTGGGCAGTTGCAGGATTCAAACTCCTACCTAGCTATGTTATGACACTCGTGACAGACGCATTAGCAGAGCACGCTATTCGCATTACTGGGAGGGTTTCCTTCTCCTGCTGTACTTATAGGGTGCTGACATCATCATTGCCTAGATAGGGGAATGTGAATCCTGTAGAGTGTTTTCACAGTTACCAAAAGGGACATCTCCCTCACACAGACTTGCACACACATCAACCCCGCTCACCCACACACACACACACACACACACACACACACACACACTGAGCATTTGCATGGTTTGAACTTCTACCTACCTATATTATGACACTTGAGGGAGACGCATTAGCAGAGCGCGCTAACCGAATTACTGGGCATCTGGTCTGCACCTGCAGTATTTATAGGGTGCTGACATCTTTAATTCTACAGAGGTATGTACATCTAGTACTACCTGTCAGGTGGGGAATAGCATATATATGCATTTGCAGCCACCTACGTCAGGGTCAGATATGCACATCGCACTGGCAGGTTATGTTCTATACCATGCTTCATGACCACAGGACCTGTAACACACAACACAACCAGTCCAGAACACCACTCTCACATCCAGGACACACACTTTGCTTCCCTGGGAATGGTGCCGGGATATGCAGGTGTTCACATACACCATTCCAGTTGTTAACATCAGGTACAGGCATATTGTGTGTGGGAACTACTCAGGCCTCTACCACTTTACCCTACAGCCACTACAATTTGTGGGTCCATGTGCTATGGCAGAACCACTCACCACAGCCACATGGGGAATACATATTGCACCTGTCCATCTGCAACATGGGTACTCACTGTTCCACACCAGAGGTAGACCACCATTGTTGATATCTGACCATACCCACCTTTCCCTGGACATCCATATCCCATCCCCACCCCAGGCAAGGTTGTCACTGCAAACAAACTGTATTTAGCACAAGCAGACTCTACACTTGTGAAGACTGGGGTGGACGACTTCAAAGGACCCATGCTGGGGGACTATACTGGCCACTCTGCATAATCCTTGACAATTGCATTCTATGAGCATGTGTAAGGTTTGCATTGATCATGCTATCCCACATATACCCATGACTGCTCCACAACAAGACACCTGTCAGGTGTACACCAGCCATATATGAGCCGTCAAACAGACAGAGTGAGCTAATACATTGCAGAGCTGTAGCCCACAGAGGGAGGACATCTGTGAACAGTACCGGCATGACACTTCATTCCCACATAATCATCACAACACAGTGTTGACAGTGGAATTGTCCAGACAATGCAGATAGGGCTCCCTCAGTCTGTTATTGATGCCCACTTACTGTTAGAGGTCCTCAGCAACCCTCTTCCAGCACACACCAACAACATGGCTGTGGCTTAGCACATTCAAACCCTGGGATCTCCACTGTGCCCCTGCTTGACAGAGGCACAGCTCACTAGCCTCACACGTTGCCTTATGTGACCTACTTTACAGTGGCACAGTAGCCTACTGTACTGGGGATGCAGATGCCAAGCACACTCTGGCTAAGCTGTCATTCCCTAGGGCAACAAGCCTAGTATTGACCTCTACACCCATATGTTCAATTGTCAGGTGCACAATATTTGTTGTGCTGTTAGACTGTTTGCAGGTCTTTATTGCCATAGCATTCCCTGTTCCTTTGAACAACTTGTGTATCTGTGGAAGATGTTTGAATATGAGGGTGATCCACTATATCACTTATGTCTTTGTAGTCATTTACTGTGTGCACTGGGCAGATTGCTGTGTTGTGGTTGGTTCCTGGACTGACACGTACAAATACCAGATATGTGTGGCCAACTGCTAAACGGAGATATGGCCTAAGTGTGTGAGCATGCCCAGTTCAGCCTTTCCATGGCATGTTGTCTGACATATGCCTCATTTATCAAAGTGTGCGAGCATGCCCAGTGTGAGCTTTCCATATGTTACACTCTGAAGTCCACCACATATTTGGGTGTGTGTGAACTTCAACAATATCTCACGTTTATGGTTGTGTGTTGGGTGTCATGGTGTGTACTAACTGGCCAACTGCTTCATGTCTGCCACAACAGGGATTATACTGTGCCTGCAGGGATTGCATGGGATACTTTGCAGACAGTTCTCAACATACTTTCATAATGACCTAACACTGTAGTACCGTATAGTGTACTGGTTCAGTACTTTCACTGTGGTGGACAGTATCCTGGGCTTTAGTCCTATCACTGCTTGACATCTTAATAGCGAGCACAACAGACTGTGTAGGAGCCAGTTGTGCACATATGACCATGTTGCATTATGGTCAGATATGGACTACCTACACCAGGCTTGTCCAACATTGGTAGTGTATTCCACAACATAGGTGGACATTGGCAAACACTAGCGATGTTCCCTAGGCCATTTCTGATGCTAGTCACAGAGTGTGTTTGTCCTTCGACAAACATTGTAACTGGAGTTTGCCATGACATATGTCATGGTTAGTATACTGTGCCTCCGTCTACCTCTGACATAACAATGATACCCAGGGTTTACCTACCATCTCCCATCCACTCATCAGGATTCCTCTTGACGGGTGTCGATAGGTGACTCTCTGGCTAACCTGTACTGGGAGTTTACTCAAGAGTGGGGGTGCCTTCTGTGTTATGGATCATTCTGTACAGCTTGTCCTATGTATGTCAGTGCTGGGGTTCAGGTCTCTCATGTGCATAGCTCACTGCCATTCAGATTGTACAAGGTGCAGCATGTTCATTGATTCCAGCTTGGAAATGGCTTCATACATCAGGCACAGCTTGCCTTTGGGTGGGCAGTATGGCAGTGTGTGGAGCTGCAGTTTGTTTACTCAGGCAACACATGGCATCTGTTCATGCTCTTTGATACTCCTGGTGGGGTACTGTTGTGGACTTTACAGTTGATGGAGGTGTCTGCTGAGGTATATCCCACAGGGGCTATTGTAGTCAATTGTGACGCTGATGAAGGATGACTGCAGAGCCACAGTGACCTCCCCTTATCTACATCTGACAACCTTCATGATTGGGTGGGTATATGGTATGTTTCTGCGAACACTACAGCCACATGTTTGTCCAATGCAGGATATCTATCACCTTGTGTCCCTAGGTCTCTCATTACATGTTAGGTACGTAATGGGTTAACACCTGTGTGGTAATTTGTGGGCACTTACTGTATATCCATGGTGGTTGTCTATACACAGTTCTGCAATTAGCTTGCTGACATGGCTATGGCTCCAGTTGTCTGTTTCTAGGTGGCCCTTTTGTGGGTTGCTTGTGTCAGCTGGGGGTGGGATATGGTGGGCTGTTTGTACTCCTCTGCATACATGTTCAGTCACAGTCCTTCCATGTTGGCCGTACCTATGGGACATATATACGGAACGGGGGGGGTCCCAGGACCAAGCCTTGTGGGATGCCACTCATATCTGCTTTGTAGTCTGACATGGATGCAGCATGTCTGACCATGTCAGTTCTATCCTTGGTCTGGTTTGCAACCCCTCTAATGACATAGGGGTTTATATTTAAGCTGGTGAACATATCCATACTGAACTCATAGGGTATTGTCTGGAAGCATATGCACAGTCCAGCTACGCTGTGTGGACCACATTGCCCTCATCAATGACCTTAATGACTGTTTCAAATGGGTCAAATATGTTTAGGGGCAGGATCTGCAGTTACGACAGCCACACTGTGTAGGGTCCGGTGTCAGTAGGTCCACGATAGCTTTATGTCTGCGGTACATACTGATCCTTTCCATAGCTGTGCAGACCAAGCTTGTCAGGATCCTGGGGTGGTAGTTTGCAGTATCCATTCAGGCAACACCTTTGTTGTGAAGGGCCACTGTTGTTGTACACTGCTCTTTGGGTACATATCCTGTGGTAAGGCTGACATTGGGCAGTAGTGTGATTTGGCATTCCATTATTCTTGGAGTCCATGTTGGCCTCAGCCCAGGACACCATCACATACCTTTGCTGCTGTGTGTTTTGCTTTGCAGATGATGGCTGTTACCTCAGCATCTGCAATGTCAGGGGACCAGCAGTCTGCTGGGATAGATATTTTGCATTCTGGGGGAGGGGGTTTGCACTGAACCTGTCAGGTTGTATGCTGGCAATATGTGTGTGTGCTTGGTATGTTGTTTGTAATATCTGTGTGATTCGGAGCATATCTGTGAATTCCCAACATGGTTCCTACCATCAGTTAAGTAAGCCTTGTGATTATCCTTAGTGTCCTGTACAATTTGTATCTTCATAGGTTCATGGGTTCATACTAGGCTATCCACCCTAGGGCATTACTAAGCCAAGCCAGAGTGTGTGTGTGTCTTTCGCTGCCCCTTGCTATGTGACTATTATGGCCATTTATGATTTTCTTTACTGTGCCTCTGTCTGGACGTGACACAGTGAAGACCCCCAGTGTACATGTACGATCATCCATCCACTTGGCAATATTCCTGTTGAGGGGTGTCAGTGAGGGGCTCTGCCTAAAATGGATTGGGATCCTGTTTCTGGGTGTGGGGAGCCTCTGGGTTATGTATCTGTCCCTCCAGCACATCCTATTTCATTATGTGCTGAGGCTGACATCTGTCACTCTCACAGCTCCAATGGCTTTGATTTCCTGTAGTATAGCATGTCCATTACTCCTGTGTTGGACATGGCCTTGTACAACAGACATACAATGCCTCTGTGTAGGCAGTCTGTGACTGCATTCAGCTGGGGTGTCTACAGCCAGGCAGCATATGACATATATTTGACACCCTTTATCCTCTTGGTGGGGTACCTTTGAGGTCTTCCTAACCGTTGCAGGTGTCAGGTACGGTACATCCCATATGAGTCATTGTACTAGATTATGGGTCTGATAAGGGAACAGTACAGGGGCACAGTGACCTCTGTTGATGTAGATGTGAATCCTTTCATGATACGGTGTCCAATATAGACAGTCTTCCTAGCCACATTGGCATTGTGAGTGTCACATGACAGGTTACTGTCGACTTGTGTCCCTAGGTCCCTGATTACTCCTTGTATACATAATGGTTTACCACCTATGTGGTAATTTGTGAGTACCTTGTCTGGTATTTGGTGGGACATTCATACTGTCCAGTGTCTTCAGGATGTCTGGGTGGGGTTCTTGTGTGTGAGAGTGTGGTCTGTCCCATGCTACAGACTGTACAGCTGTTTTGACTACACTTAGGTGCACATGGGTGGTCTCCGCTGCTTCGTGCATTGTCAGTTACCTGGCCGTATGGGTGTCTGTGCTACATATGGATACTCCCCCTCCTTTGATGTTTTGGTCCAGGTGTTGGGGCCATAACGCATGATATGTGGTATGACCTGGTAGTGCTGGTGTGCTATCAGTAGGCCTGCAGCAGGCTTCTGTCACTGCACAGACATCGATGTTCTCCATACTGGGAAGTGCCTCAGGGGCATGCATATTGCAGTTTACACATCTGGCATTGGTCAGCATTACCCTTATGTTTCTTACCACTTATGTTTTCTAGGGTGGTGGGTTAGTCTTTTTGGCCTTGCCTACGTACGGCTCTATGGAGGTGGCAAAGGCCTTATCCAGTATCCAGACGTCCAGGGGTAACAGGTGCAAGCCATCCCTGGAATGGCAGCATGGCTTGTCATGCATGACATCTCAAGCAGACAGACATTAGACCCTCTTGGACTGACAGCTGTAACTGTGCCACTTGTTAAAGCTGATCATTCTGTGTTTGTACTGTGGCATCATTCTTGGTGAGGGTTGGATGCTGCAAACGGCCAGTGTCATACCGGCCTGGAGTACATACTCAGAGAGCTCATCCATGTCTCTTTTCATGTAGTCCTTGGAGGTACATCTCAGGTCATTCACACCAGCATGGACAATGAGTGCATCATATTTCTGCTTGCTTTGGGGTGACCTGAGTACTTGTGTTATGTGGCATATTGTGGCAGCCTACAGGCAGCTTACTGTACCCTTTCCCTTGTTCAGTCTGGTGAGTGGGACAGCAGTGTGTCTGCCTATACAGACACCTATTACATCTGTATCAGGCATGTTGTTTCTCCTTCTGGCCTGTGACTGTTTGGCACACCAGCTTTGTGTACTATGTGTTGCATGTGCTATGTTTGGAGGTTGTGGTTGCTTGGGATCTGCTTTGGAGGCCTCTGTTGGTGTGGTGTGTTTGTAATTAGGGCCTCCAGGAATGTTTTTCTGTGTTTATGTGTTTGGTTTACAGTTGTGATAGGTCTATGTGGGACTGGGTTTGTGGTGTATGTGGTTACCTTCTCCTCCTGACTAGTTTTGACAGTACTGAGTTGGGGGAGCTCAGCCTCCAGTTTGGATAAATGGTTGCATCTCTCACATATATTTGTATTTATTGGGGGGAGTTGTGGGTTGTCTGTGTACTTGGGGCAGGTGTCACATTGCCTCTGGATTCACAGATTCTACTTGTTGTGGCTGGTCTTAGTGGATTGTATGTGTGGACATATTTTATTGCCATACTACTGATCAGTGATTACTTCCCTTTTTATGTTTGCTCTGTCATGTAGTAGCTTCCTCATTCTCTTGCATGATTTGGTAATGGCTGGAGTCCAGCATGCCAGATGCCTGTGTGTATGGCATTGTGTCTTGTTGTTATTTGTGATTGCATAATCCAAGCATTCCTGGCTGTGTTCATGGAATGCCTGTATAACATGTTCTGCAGTGTGTCCCATATTCTGCACTTGCACAGGTCCTTTTGTGGATTCCACATCGGTTTGGAGGGGTGCAACCTATGCTTTACACATGTTTTTCACTGTGGTTTTCTGGCCAGGGACTGTGGTCAGGATGTGTATATCCAGTGTGATTACTCTATGGTCTGGTCTTACCAGTGAGGGCTACACTTCTCATCTTGCCATCCAGTACACATGTTGCTGATTATCACATCCAGTATGCTTACCCCTCTTGTGGGAGTGGTACGTTGTTCCTGGGCATTTTGGTTTATGGATTCTGGGAACTTTTCTCCTACTGTGTTGGTGCTAGTATAATGCTCCCAGTGTATGTCTGGGTATTTTCAGTCAAGCAATATAATGTGGTTTGGGGGGCTTGATATATTCATGTATTCCAACATAGGCCAGGTGCAGTTCCAGGTATTAGGATAGTAGTCTGTAGCAGGCTATATACTGGGAGGCGGTTTTAGCCATTGGTATTTGACCATGGCTAATCCATGCTGCTTCTTGTTGTGGTACCAACATGGGGGTGTGGTTATCCTTGACATTTATTGCTAGTCACCCTCCTTTTGTAGCTTGTTCCATGTTTTGTGGCTGTACAGCACAGTATGAGGTGTAACCTGGTAGTGTTAGGGTGCTGATGTGAGCCTTGACCCAGTTTTCTATAACAGGACTGATATCAACATTCTCCATACTGTGTGCGTTTACACTGCACGCATCTTGCTGTTTAGACTTCTGGCATTGGGTAGCATTACATCTAGGTTCCTATCCCATGTGGTACCTATGAAGGTGGGTTTGTGTTTTGAGACTTACCTATTCAGGGCATGCTGTGGGTACTGACAGCCTTTGCCAGTATCCATGGGGCCTGGACTGATAGGTGCACGCCACCCCTAGCAGGTGGTGCATCATGTCATGCTCCGCATGTCTTCCCAGGCTGAAACACATTGGCTCCCCTTTGACTAACTGCATTACTTCAGCCAGTTATTGCAATTGATCATCCCATCGTCATTTTGTGGCTTCATGCTTGGTGAGGGTGGATGTTTGTCAGGGTCCTCAGGTGTGCATATAGTACATTGTGTTACATTACTTAACACATGGCATTCATGCCTCAGGTGGTGCTGCAGGGCTGCCTCTGTCGGATGCGCATATTACACTCCCTGAACATGTTTGTGAGCAGGTCATATCATTTTAGGCATCCCTGTTATTATTTGGGTGAGTCAGAGGGGGTATCATTCCCAGGGTTCCTACTGAGCCAGTGTATGTGCTATGCGTTGCCTCTTTGCCAAGGCCAGGGCATACTGGGCATGCCTCCTTCTGCCTACTGGGGCAGGCTCAGGTTGTTCCTCCTCCAAGTCATGCTCTGCCTGTGATGGCCTTGGCAATGGTGGGGGGCTGTTTGGCCCAGCCATATGCTGGTCCTGCTGCAGCTGTTTTCGCAAGATCATATTATGTAGCATAGCACATACCATGACAATTTGGGTACATGTAGTTGGTGTGTAATGCAAGGCTCCACCAGATGTGTCCAGACACCGGAACCATGACTTGAGCAGCCCAAACACATGCTCGATTACATTTCATGTTTGTGCATGTGCCTCATTATGGTGTTCCTGTTCAGGTGTGTGTGTGTTCTGATGGGTGACATCAGCCACGGCTCCAGTGCATAACCTGCATCCCCCACTAGGTGTCCGTGTGGGATGTCCCCATTGGCAAATGTCTGGTACAGCTGCGTCAAATGCCAGATGTGGGAATCATGGTAGCTCCCGGGGCAGCCAGCACACACATTCATTATTATGCCCTGGGCATCACACACAACCTGGCAGTTGATGGAGGGGAAGCCCTTGCGGTTAATGTAGGCCCTACCCCACTCACCGGCTGGTGCTTTGATGCATATGTGCGTGCAGTCTATTGCACCCACTACCTCAGGGTATTCCGCTATTTGCTGGAAGAGATGCATATTGCTGGCCAATACCTCACGGGCATTGGGGAAATATACATGATCACCGACATGTGCTGACATGACATCCAGGAACTGGTGCAGTACCCTGGAGGCTGATGCCTGTGATATCCCCATCATATCACCAGTTGGTCTCTGGAAGGTACCTGTTGCTAGTATTCTTAGGCCAACACATACCTTGGTTTCCACTGGGATGGGTTCCCCTCTGTTGGTTCTGTGTGTGAGGCGTGGCCTGCACAACTAGACTATTTGCTGCAGGAGCTCTCTGTCCACTCTATAGCGCTCTACTATCTCCAGCTCATGTAACCCGTGGTAGGTGACCCTGGGCCTGTACACTCTTCTCCGTCTCCTCACTGTGGGTTGTCTGGCACCATCTGCATTGTCACCACCCTCAGCAAGTCATCTATGTCTCATTATGAAAGCTATGGGAAGCCCCTAACATTTCTGCTCTGAGTTAAGCTTTTTCAGTTTTCACTTCTAATAGCTTACTCCTGTCTTGCAGTGTCTCTTGAGAGAAACATCCTGCACTGCTGTTTGCAGAGTTTTAAGTGCTGGGCTGGGCTACTATTCTGCCTGTGTAATTGCCTGCTTCTAATTGTTTTCACCTGCTAGCTCCAGCAGTATTCCCTGCTAGCTTCCTACTAATTCTGTTGTTTCCTTTTTCCTTTCTGTTTCCTCAGGGGGGAGCAGCGTGCATACCAGCAGAAACACGCTCACAGTGGCTTACACACGCGCACACGTGCTTACACGGTTCAGGATCTGCCTATTTGGGTTAAAACGCGTGCACACCAGTGCAAACAGTGTTACAACTCTGCCAACAGGCTCCCACATGCTCAGTCTGCCCTACACGTGTGCAAACTAGCGCAAACAGTCTTACAAATCTACCAACACGCTCCCACATGCTCAGTCTGCCTTACACGCGCACACTGCCCTACTCGCGCTTCATGGCGTGCACACGTACGCATGCATGACCAGCAAGAAACTTTGGTGTAAGTAACAGTGTACACCTTCCATTTCTTGACTTTCCCATGCTTATCTTGTGGCACTCCTCTTTCCCTGATCTGTGTCTGTCATCTGTCATGTTACACTGACCTCCAATGAACTGCATTTCTTTCTACCATTCCCCCCTGTGATGTCACCTATCTCCTACTCTATTCCTCCCCCTTATGTATCTCTTACACTACTCAGACTGTGCTCATTTGCTATGTGACTGTGAGATTCAGTATCCTAACCCTCATTTACATGAGATTGCCTACTAATGCTTAGTTACATGTCTTAGACTCAGCTTCCCCCCTTAGCAACCACTACACGGTGGCCATGTTGTTTTGGTCTGCTGGTCCCTGCATTGTCATTCCATGTATTGCATAAAACCAACATTTGTGGGTTTATAACCTTCATTTTATGTTTTATACAGCGGCCCGTTTGCGGGCTGCGCTGCGTTAAACATCGGCGATTGCCGAAAAAAAAAATTATATTTTTTTAATTTTTGCATCGGGATACCTTGCCAATGGCCACATATTTGGCCATTGGCATGCTGCCTGACACATATGCACCCTTTATTTGGAGCTGACATGGCTCCATTGTGATTTTTGCAGAAACGTACTCAGTTGTCAACTGAGTACATTTCTGCAGCTAAAACGTCTCTTACACGGGCTGGTTTCTGCTTTGTGGATCGCTAATATACCTCATTTGCATACCTTTCGGCTGCAAGTGAGGTATTTAGCATATTCACGCCCAGTCTGTGTAAGAGACGTTTTAGCTGGTCTCTTACACAGAGTTTCGGGCTGTTCCTGGATCGCGAGGCTTGCATGGAGTGTTACACGTCTCTTACACTCCGTGCAAGCCTTCGTGAATCCTGCCCATAATCTAACTAGAACACTATAAATATAAATACATATCTGTGTAATAATATCTAATAAGCATTCATGCATATGTGTTAGTGTGCATAAAAACTAAGTTATTTACAACTCATAAAAAATGTCAGTGCTTTGCAGTTGAATGAAACAAAAATAAAAAAAAAAAATAATAAAAAAAACACCTGTCATGACAATTTTCATGTTTACAGCCCCCCAAAATGTTTATAAAATGAAAACCAGTAGAAAAAACACACAAAAATACAGAAAATAGAGAATGACGTAAACTAGTAATGTATAAAAGTGTGCAGGTGTGTGCACGAGTGTGCATGAGCATGCACCAGTATGCTAAATGGGGGAATTATACCTAAACTTTATGGTAATAGCAACATTAAAAAATCTCTGGTGTGATGCAAGAGTGCACTAAATCTAATTAAATCAGAATTGAGATTAAAGTAACTAAATATATATATATATATATTTATACACATTCTACATGTCATTTTTTATTATTTTTTTAGTATGTCTGATACCTTTAGTACATAAAAATATTTCCTCATAAATTCCCTAAAAAAACTTCAGGTCATTTTTCTGACATCAGATGCAAATGCCAGAGAAACGCCTTATCCAAACACTTATTAGAACACCCGAGACATTCTGATTTTAAATTTATAATTCTGGACTATGTGGAGATGGATAAACTTGAAGGGGACATCAATGGTGTTTTGGAGAAAAATGAATTATGCTAGCAGCTGAAATTAAATGCATTCAGAAAACTAGGACTTAACTACTATTGTTATCTATCTGTTAAGAG